>NC_063216.1:66207352-66367352 GCF_020740725.1 Corvus hawaiiensis | reverse complement strand
CAATAACTATTGAGACTGGGCATAAACGTCTTAACCACAAACCCTGGAAATATTATGGATGCTTTGATGTGGCCCTTTTTGGTGAGAGAATAAGAACAATGAAGTATGGCTTTTCAATCTTCCTTTAAAAGCACATTTTATAAAATTTTGTAGGCTTAAATTATTTTAGACCTCTAACATTTTCCAGTAACATCATTTACTAATTAGAAGCATTAATTACATCACTACATTAAGCAATTGGCTGATAGGTGATCACCAGCAGAACAAGAGCTGTTTGCTTTTGTTGTTGTTTTTTGTTTCTAAGTAAGGGAGGTACTTTTCTAGTGAGAGCCATCCTACAGTACTATCAAACATTTCAGAGGTTACTACATAGCTTCTCAAATAAAATCCTCAACAGTTTCATTTTCCAGCAGATACTCATATCAAGCATATGCAGAGAGCAAATACAATCAAGTGCAGACAGTTCAAAAGTATCTCTCAAACACATTGTTTTACAGTTACCCTCTGCAAAATAAAAGCCCCTCCTCACACCAAACGGATGGTGCGAGAAGGGGAAACAGGTCTGCCATTTATGTAGGAGTTTGGCTAGCATAGAGTTTTATTAAAGTTGTTAACAAAAATAGTTAAACATTTTTACAATTTAACATCCAGTCTGACAAAAGGCAAATCAATGAAAAAAATACAAAAAAGTAAAAAAGTGCACTACCCAGTCCAGTATTTTGCTTTAAAGTCATGTCACTTACAGTATATGAAAAATAAACCCAGAAGTGTAATTACTTTAAAATACACCGCTTCCATATTTCAGTATTTTACACATATATTCTATAGTGGAAGAGGAGATCTCTTAAAAACTTTACTCTTAAAATATTGAGGTGCATATACCAAGTGGGATAGACTTGGCAAGTTAAGTTGCAGTAGAGAATCCTTTCAAATTTGGCATTTCACTTACATACCTTACTGTGCCAGCAAGGTCTGTAGTACCTAAACCTTCTAGTAAGAACAGTAATTTTGTTTAATGCAGATTTACTAATACAGACAACTACAAGAAATGGTGAGGTCAGCAACTCTATGGGATCTTAAGGAGATACGAGTCCTGATTTAGTTGTCAAATGGAACAATGTCACAACAAACTTTTAAGGCCATGTTTTATTTGCTGATTAATGGACAAAAGGCAATGGATTCCCCCCCCACTAAATATTTTCTTGAAAGTCTGTGCTCATAAAAATCATGAAAAGTTGGAAAGACTTAATTATTGAAACTTTAAATATATTTTACACCATCTTGTTTGTACAAAAATACAAGTTAAATATAAACATAAAGCAATCATGATAATTTTATGTAAATCCATTTTGTGATATTCTGTTATATATAAAAAAGTTTCTCAGCTCTGTCTTATTTGTGAAAAGATCAATACCAGATTGAATCACTACTGGCAAAGGGCCCTAAAAAGCACACTAACATTAAATATGTTTTACAATGTAAGTACCATTTCCTGATTTCATCTTCTAAAGACTGGCAAAAGATAGGGCAGTATGTCCATAAACCAACAAATAATTTGGCTACAATGTCATAAAACACAAACACACAAATCTGTACAATAAACCAGTAGCTATGCAGTACGAACTAGTTAAACACACATACACAGACATGGAATGGAACTTAGTGAGATGCTGTCTGTAATTCACTGTTCTTCAGCCTGGCATTTTGTCTTACTTCATCAAATGAATATGACTTCGTTACCTTTCCATTCTTAAATACTGTGTGAAGCAGGTCCTGTAAGAAACATCACTGTTTTAGCAAGAGTGATTTGGCAAACAGCTTACACAAGCAAGCATTCAAATCCAGCCTGGTAACACTGGAACTTTAGACTGTCAAGATAGGAAATCTTTACAGCTTCTTCTGACACCTTTCACTAATGGTTACACAAAAGAACGGGCTTGGGTCATCCTGTGCACAGACAGCAGCTTTGTGCTGAGTAGTCCCTTGAGTGAGGTATCTACACCTGGCCAAAGCCAAGTACATGCTCAATACACCTTGCCAGAGTAGTTTTTAAGAAAGAAGACACTCAATCAGTCAAATACAATTCAATTACAGAGGTTCAGGAAGTATTTTTTTCTCTAGAAAAAAAAAGGAACTATCTTTCTTCACAGTACTCTTTGCTCACATATTTTGTAAAACAGCCTATCAGGAAGGGCTTGCACACAGCAATTTGGAAGGGCAATAAGCACAGCTGGCAGCAGAAGTCAGCACAGCAGCAACACTGAGCAGTCCCTCCACTTGGTGACCTACTGCAAGGACCTGTGGTTTTAGGGAAATGGGCCCATAGAAGGGTACCTTTCCCTGGGATTTCCAGGGAGCCCCAGAACCACACCAATGACCCTCTCTAATACCCTGGGACCAAAAAGATTTTCGAATGAATAGTTTCATCTGTTAATAGCTTGGGACAAAAGAAGTTCTAATGAATAATTTCATCTGTCAAAAGTGAAGGGACAATATATCGGCTAATTTCAGAGCCAAAGTCTTGTACTTTGTGTTGAAGAGATTTCTCACCATTTGGTCCTTCCCTCTCTACATACATATGAATGTTCATCGCTAACATATGTACATGAATATGTGCATAGAAAAAGGTTTCTAATTTATACAAGATATTTGTGCCCACAGCAGAGTATCTTCAGGGCATATAACTCCGGTTGTTTTTATGTTGAGATTTTTCAGACAACTCAGTTTTATGCTTACTGTCATGCTAAACAATGTGCCTAGTAGTACCCCTCTGCCTAGTAGCACAGAAACAGCTTCTGTATACCGGAAGAATTTCAGCTTCTAAAAGCAGAAGTGCAATTTGACAACTTATTTTCAGTCCTCTTAACTTGGGAAAAGACTCAACACGCAGTTTAATGTTTCATGTTGCATGCTGAAAACATGACACATATCAAACTGAAAGCCTGAGATTGGCATAAAGTTTGTGCTTATTTCACAGAAATAGCATTCTGTTTTGCAATTGTAAAGAATTCACAGGGAAACTGAATTCCTGGTTTAAATTTACATCTTTGAAAAGTGTGGAACTATTTTGTGTACAGGGCATTAACTCCTGAAGGAACTATTTATGAAAGTCTCAGTGAGGAAGTAGAAACACATTTTAGTTACAGCTGTCCCTGTTCCACCTCCAGCTAGGGTTGCTACTCAAATTGTGCAATATAGGCCAAACAAAACTACCCGGCCAGTATATATTCTGCAACACTGAGACTTTAGTTAGGGGGAAAAGCAGTAATGTTCTCATGTTTCTGAAGACAAAAGAGAAAGATCTGTAATTGTAAAACCTGAACATTCTACTGCCATTCTAACATTCTGCTGTTACTGAATTTGGTACTGAGGTAATTTTTGAGGTAATAAGATGGGAGTTGAACAAAATGACAAATCAGAAATAAATTCTGAAATTAAGTTATAACCTGCTTTTTCTTAGTCTATTTTTGCATGAAGAATGATATAACAGATTTTGAAAATTCATACCTGTCCATACTCTTCAAGATCTCCCTTGCCTTCCTCGAGTGTCACATACTCTCCAGCAGGTGTCCTATGCAACGAAAGCCGTCCTTTCTTTGACCTTTTGTTGGGATCGGCAACAGGATCTTTGAAGACATTTACCTAAAATGAAGAGAGGATTTCTTTAAGAGGAAAGGGCTTTGTGGGACCTAATGCAGATGGTGGTAACGTAACAGGAAATGTCAAACAGGTTTTCAAGTGGGGAGGCCGCTACTCAAAGCGGAGTGGTAGAAGCTGTACAGACATACCCCAAGGCCATTGGTCACCACGTAACTACATTTGAAGGAACAGTTTAGGAGGTCTCTGGTTAGTTTCTGCAACAAAGCTCCACCAGATCCAAAGGCAATATTCTCAATGCTCCATTTATTCTTCTTCATTCCCTCCACAATCTAATAAGAAAAAGAAAATTATGATGGAGCATACTTTTAGGCCATGCCATTTTTCCATAAAAATATTATACTACTTAAACAAGATGCTTTTACAGACAATTAAGCCGACTAACATTCAGTTTCCAGGAGATGTACGTAATAATTTGGCCAATACTTGGCCCACTGTTTGCATTTTTATTTATAGTTCCAGCATGTAACTGGACAGCTTTTCCTGTAACACAACTATCATGCCCACACATATACTTCCCAAACTAGGGTGGCACAGTAATGCAGTGCCCGGAGAAACAGTGCTCTAAAGAAAATAAAAGATTTCATGGGAATATTTCAGAGCCTTCCAATTTCTCAGAATTATGGGAAGACCTCGAAGCAGAGCCTGTATCCTGAAACAATGCAGTCATCCTGCTCAGCTCCAGAAAGTTATTACCCTCTCTTGACCAAAGACTTGAACAGAGCAATTTTCTTGAAAATCACGCTGTTTAGAATAAGATTAGCAATTTCGAAGATGTGACATGAAAATACATAAAGCTGCTCAAAGAGTTTGCTTTGCCACCTCCTTCGGCAGGCACAGGTCAATGTGAACTGCACTGCTAGCAACAGTCAAGGTCAAAGTTACTGTATCATTTCCCTCCACCCTCATTCTATCCAGACAAATGTGACATCCTCAAGCCTGGAGTAATGGCTGCTCATTTGATCATGCTCATAAAGGGCCAAGTTTTGTTCTCCTGACCTGTTACCCTTATGAAAGCCTGAAATGATGGTTACAGCCCCAGAACAGGAGTTCAAACTCTCCTCTCCTAACATTTTACTAACAAAAGCAGGTGCGAAAACCAGAGTAGGTGAGATAGCAAAATACCATCCATCCAGAAAAAAAGAAAGCTGAGAAGCAGAATGGAAGGACATAAACTATGGGGAACACTGCAGAGTTTCAAAAATCAGCATAGTGAGAAATCTGGTAATATTTTGGGCAATCTTAGCCTCTTGCATCAAGAAGAAATGCCAGAGTAACACTGAACAGGAGTGTTTCACTAGCTAGTGATGTCAAGCTGCTTTTTTAAGGGACAGCTAAGGCTCATAAGAGGGGAAAAAAATAGAAAACCACATTTCCATTTCAGACCGTGACAAATTGGTAGTGCACACAAAAGCACACACTAGTGCTTTGTTTATGCACTTAGTCACATGCAGACTGTCTTCACAGATACTCCAAACGCCTGACAGAGGCCAGTCAACAGGACAGGTGGACAGCAGAGTCATAACCTTCTGAGGGCATGCTTGGAACACCTTCCCACTAGATTTCTCCAGGAGAAATCTTATCAGTGACTTTCCATTATTCCAATGGCACCAGCTTTTTTTTTCAGCCTCATTCAGGAAATCAAGCAAAATTAATCTCAAGCTCTACCACCAGGACTTCCACTTAAGAGAACCCTTTAGAAGCTTTGTATCCTGAAAAAATGCCCTCTCAAATATGTGACAATCTTGTGGATTTTAGCAGTAGACATCATACCCTCTCAGTGACCAAGAGCAAAAGGAATCTTTATTTTCAGGTGATTAGATTCCCCTGGAAGCAGTTAAAAGAAGTACTCAGGGAAGCTGAAGGAAAGAAACTAATTAAATTCTTCTTTAAGCATCTCAGAAGTAACTAAAGTTGACAAAGGAAGGGTAAGAAAAGGTATTTTGTATACCCTCTACTTAAGCAAAATGCCTAATACTGCCATAAGAAATGAGACTTAAGTGGGCCTGGATATGGACTCTACTTATCTGTGCTGTCTTTTAAAGAGGCAAATGTAGGTAAACTCTACCTGGCCTCTGGTTCTGTCCAGACCCTGAGCAAGCCTGAAGCTATGTGAACTGCTGGCCAAGCCTGAGCCAAGGTGTTCTGCTTGCCTTATTGTGCAAAGGCCAGGTCTGACACTGAACCCACAACTCTCTGGTATAAACAACATCCTACACCAAAGCACGTGATGCTGAGGCTTCATGCCTGCAGGTTAACAGATGTTAGTGCAAGTACAGCATAGCTGGGCCATGGCTGCTTAACCCTCTTGCCTAGGTGAGAAGAAATGTGAACCCCCTTTCAGCTTGTGTTCCTGCTCTCATTTACAGATGGTTTGTTCATCTTGTGCTACAGGCACAACTCCTCACTTACCTTGGGTGAACAACTGGCTTCTAGCTTTCCACTCTCTCTCAAAGGATTTCCTTACTTAGATTGATCTTTGTCTGGTGAGAAGGGGAAGAGAAATCCAAACTAAGCTGAAAGACAGCTCTGACTGTAACACCCGCTGACCCACAGCAAAGACCCAGATTCTGTTACTTCCTTAGATATGGGGATGATGCCTTAGGTTTTAGCCTGTGTATTTTTCAAATTCTGTACTGCTTGGTGTGTGACTCTGAAGTTTCTTGGAGCCTGTTAATTTCTGCTCTCTCATGCTAGGTAGACATAACAAAGCCTCTCCAGCCCTGCTTTCCAAGGACACCAAGACTGTCCTAGGCCAAAACTATAAACCAAAGAGCCACTAAGGGGGGAGTAAGCTGAGGGGCAAACTGAAGCTTTAATTGGAGAATTAACCCTGCTATGCAAATGAACCCAACCTATAAAAGGGGGAAGAACTCCTGACCTGTTGTCCATCTTGGGGTCCATTTTGAGAATAGCTTCAGGCTCCCCAGGGTGTACCTTTGAAGGCCTTTCAAATAAATACCTCTTTTATTCCCTTACTCCTATCTAGTCTCTGTTTTCTAGGAGGCCTCTTAAGGCATCAGGGAGAGATGGCAAACAGCAGCAATAATAGGGAAGAAGGGGGAGATCTGAAACAACTGAAGCCTCCCACAAAGGAAAACAATACAGAAGAATTTTTTGTTTCACACTTTCAAACCTATACACTGTTCCCAATGCAGGTGCCAAGGTTTTGACCAGCTTCCTCTGACCATTATGAGCATGATTAATACATCAACTGTGACTCCAGATTAGAGGATTTTTTGTGTAAAGATTTAAAGACATCTGGAAATTGAATGTTCAAAGAAAATCCTTTGAAAGTGTAGTATATTGTGGAGTTAGCAGATTGGAATGATTTTTAAAAGTGAAAATGCAAAGAAAGTTTAAAAAGTTTCCTTACCTGTTCTACCAGCATCCCCTATTAAAACAAAGAATTTTAAAATCCAGTTTACACTCTGAGTTGTTTTCTATATTGTTGTTTCAGCTACTTTGGATAGCTAAATGAGACTATTGGTCATTACCCATTCTAGATTTTCCTGCTGTACCCATTACCTTTCATCTGATCTGTAACAATAAATCATGTCTAGAATTGAATGTTGATATGGAGTAATTGGAATAATAATCCTGCAAAGGCTACAAGAGGGGGGAAAAAAAGATGGACACAGTAATACATTTGTATTTGTTCATGTTAACTCCTTCTGGAAAAGAATGAATTATACTTCAGTGTTGGTTTGGTTTTGGTGAGTTGTTTTGGTTTTTGTTTGTTGTTTTAGGGTTTTTTTAGTGGTATGCTATTATCTAATTTTCTAAAAGCATGATAAAACCTGGCGTTTGCTGACATAGGAGGATGAAGAGATCCATGATATTTAAATAAAACTAAAATTAGGTTGCAAAATCATGGTCATTTTGCTCCAACATAATTTGCTGCTGTCAAATGAGAAATGTCACTTTCCTTCCTGCCTGTTTTTCGCAGCTCTAAAAAACAGTTAGTTTTCTCCTATATAGTGCTGGTGAGTATTAGCCCCTTTTTGGGGGACAATTTAATTCACTAAACCACAAAACAGATCACTTTTGGCTGAGTTAGTTTGCTGCTACATGTGTGGTCTAAATTATTTTAATGACTAGCGGTTCAGTGACCTAAGCTGACACGAGGCACTGCAAGATTCGTGTCAGGAAGAGATGAGAAGGTGCCACTAGGCAGCAGTGATCTGGCTGCTCTGTATGTCTTGGGGAGCTGGATCTTCTGCTCTCTTCTATTACATGTTATGGGTAGACTTCTCATACTCAATTACAGCTTCATAAGGAAAATATGTAAACAGGCAGAGCACCTGAACAAAGAACTGTTCATTCCACCTCTCATCGTCTCCCATTAGCTGCTGCAATTTTTTACTGCTCTATTTAAAACTTGGAGATCAGAGCATTTTTCACTCTAATGCAAAGATTTTTATATACTTGCTTTAATATTTTAACTAGAATCTATGCTATATGACATCCTTGAATTTTGTCCAGTATAACTTAGAAAAAGCAACCAGAGTTCCTTACAAGAAAGAACAGCCCAGTTTCTGTCCTCTCACAACTCATGAAAATCTCAGCCCTAACATACTTTGCCTAACACAGGCATCAGGCCTGTCAGACTGTTGTTCAGAACAAGCAGAAATGTTTACTTCTCTGTGGGCTTTGTTTTCTTTAACAGAGTCTCTTCCCCTGCTATCTAACGACAAGACTTTCTTTCCAGCTATTAACCTCACATGCTTGTGTTCTGTTAGGCATATTAGCATAGCTGTATATTGTCAAAAAGCCACAGGGGACAAAAAAAAAAAAGTTGAATTTACTTTAAAGGCCATTGGAGGCGGGAAAAAAAACTGCAGAGCATGACTGCACTATAGCTGGTCTATCAGGTTACAATCTCAGTATTAACTGCTCTCTAGGGATCTGAGCGACAAATCGGAGTTCTGTCATTGAGGTTAACATTAAGTGAACATGGTAGACATGCAGATAGCTTCACACTAACTAAAACCCAAAATTGATACCTCCCTCACTCCTAATTTTGAGAAGTAGCAGAAGTCAGCTTTGTTAAGAAGAACTTAAGGATGTGTCAGTCTAGAAAGCTAAGACAAGTGTCAATAAATTCAAGTAAAATTAATCTTAACTTTATTCAACTTATTTCTGGTTTTGAACTCTAATACAGCTGAAGATGAAAGACTCAGGACAAACCTGACAAAGTCAAGTCCTCTTCCTCTTACATGCCCTTTGTTATCTGTTGTTACTACAGTCTATACCTTTAAAACCATATTGAAGTACCTAGTATCTACCCCTAGTCCATAGCAGTGAATTTATGACTTGTTTCAAGCATGCAGAATCTACTAAATTATCAATTTATGTCTTGGTAAAATTGCTATTTTGACTCAGACTGTACCCTAATTTGTTACACATTTTCTGGGTTTTCAACTAATCCTTATTCCACTAGTTGCCTTATCGAGGAACTTGCCTTCCTTAGCCTCAGTTTTAAAGTCTCCTTCAAAACGACACCTTCAATATGTGAGGACAAGCAGACTTCAGATGGTACATAACTAAAGAGCCAAACCACCTAATTACTACTATTGCTGCAGCACAGTGATCATGCAGTGTGCCTTAGACATCAATGAAATTACCAAACACTGCCAGATTTTGATCTCAATTAGACTTGACAAGCATGATGAAAGCAAACAAAAGGAGAGACAGTGGAAAGAGAAGGGTTACAACAGGGGGATTAGAAAATGCCTTTTAGGGTTTTTTTATGCATCTTAATAACTTCCTGTGGAGTTTTAATGAATATGTTTTACGCATTAAGATACCACTGCCAGTGTCTGGAATGAAGGGCAGGAGTCAGCAGTCTCTGCTGCAACATCTGACTAATTGTAAGAGTCCAGATTAAATATCAACCTTGCCAGCACCACCCTGACAAATGAACAGGATCTCCTACCTCTTGCAACGTGTTGATATCCACACCATCCCCTTGAATAACTCTGAGATACGGTGGCAACAACTTGTAGCCTTTTGAATTCTCTGTAATGGGAAACTTCTTCCCCAAGATCTCCAAGACCTATTGAAAAGGGAAAGGAGACAGTTCAAAACGAAAATAAAATCCTGCCATTCTAATAAAGAAACTATTCTCCCATTTAAGTCATGCTTTTTCTAAAACACTAGAATAAATCCATAAATATACCCACAGAATCATGCTCTAAATCTACCCACACAAAGAAAAAGCATGCCAGCCATTGTGGTGGAAGCCCTTAAAGCAGCCACAGACAATATGGTCTTTATGAACTTGCACCCAAGAGCTAATCAGAACCCCCCTTCCTCCCTTTGCTTGCTGTGAATTTTTGTTATTGAATGTGTCAGCTGAAGATCCTGCTCTTCTTGTGACCCCCCTTAAGATAGTGGATGAGGCTTTCAGTTTTCTCTGATTTTGCAAGCCACAAATATTTAAAATTAAACATTTCAGCTAGGAGTTTTTCTTATCAGCTGACAAAGGTCATTCAGAATTCCTATTTGTGATATGCCAATGTCTTGGGGTGTCACTACCAAACAAACAATTGCCCTCTCAATCATGTATACAAATGGCTTCAAGGAAGGATTACCTTTAGAACAGTGTCAAGGGGGTTCCCAGAATCTGGTCTAATAATAAGTGGTGCCTCTGGACTTCGGGCTTCAATTATATGCCTTAGGTCATCACCCCATATTTTTTCACAAGCATTGTAAATGTCGTAGCTGTCGCTAACCACAGATACAGGCACTGAAGAAAACTGTGTTACTATGTGTTCAAAAGCATCTTTTTCATGATCTTTCCCCCAAGCTGTTATGGTACTGCAAAGGCAATTTAAAAAAAATCGTATTAGAGTTGCATTTACATGTCATTCTGTATTTCCTACCAGCAACAGTTCAAGACAATGATAAGCAGTATGATTACAAGACAGCAGAAACTATGTGCTTATCAGCTCTGTGTTGCATGGATGATAAATACACTATATACTAAATAAACAGACTAAATTCAGACAGCTAGGGAGCTATAGATGCAAGAACAGAACATCTGCTCTTACAACTTCATGCTACAAAATAGGAAGTCGAGAACGAAGCACCACACCATATGTTAGAAAAAACTAAAGAAGAAAACAGAATTTATTTTGTTTTTTAATAGTGATATAAAACGAATATTCTCACTTATACAAACATTCTTCCAGAGGAACATTACCACAGGTGAGCACATAAACCAGAGCTGCTGAGAGCAGTAGTAAGTTACTGCATGCAGCTGATCTGCATCAGCTGCTCTGTATGTGGTCGTCACAAATCAGCTGACATAAATGACTTTAGTAACTTGTGTGCAAAGACCTAAAAATGCTCTTGTGCACAGCATGAGAGTCAGTGGGCATTGAATTTTTACCTTAAAATTCCAGCGTTACCTGCTGTGTGGACAAGTCCCAGATCATGGTAGTGGGGAGACAAACAAACTATTTCAAAGAGGTTGGGGCAGTCCCAGAAGAGCCCTGCTGACATGCCAGGGGCAAGCACCATGCTCACAACACCACCTTGTACTGGAGGTTGTGGAACAGTACAACAATTCTGTAAAAATTAGGGTCTCTTGTATGAGACTGTTTTTGTGTATTAACTCAGAAAGGGTGACTGCAGTCTGTATTTGGTGGTGCAAACTTTAGGCAGGGCAGTTTAAGCTCTCTGCTCTAATGCCACCACTTCAGTATGCTGTGCAAAAGACACTTGATCTTGACTCCATGTGTTTGCTTTTGCTTTCATTACAAAAAATTTTACAGTAGTTTGGGTCATCAGAAATTTCAGACAAAAACTGTCACATCTGTTGATCAAGCAGGAGTTCTAGAACAGCATTACAGCAATGCTACAGAAAGTTCTATGAAGCAGTGCTCCTTCAAAGATGACCACTACTCTACAAGGGCTATTCATGCAAGCCTTTCCATTATCTGTCTTGCAATCCTACATGAATACTAACTATTCAAAATCAACACTACATAGTTAACCAGCTTTTGTGCTCAATATGAAAAACACAACCTTCTTTCATATTCTCATTTCAGTGTGTAGACATGCAACTGAAATTCAAGGATTTGCATTCACTCCCAACCTTGTACAGGATGCGGATTTGAAAAAAAGCAAGAGCTCTCTATCTCAAATGTCTGAGATCAGTCTCTCACTCTTAAAAACTCATTCACAATTCTTAGTGATATAGCAAGGATTTACCATTACTAGTTAGACTGATGGGAAGCTTGAGAGCAACTGCCTTTTCTAGAAGGAGAACATCAACTTGAGAGTCCAGAATTGCAACTTAAGAGTTTTTCAATTTATGATTTTATATTTAAAACAAAGTTTGAAGTTCATAATGTGAATCCTCAATATCTATAGACTGTAAGCCTTCAAGCTTATTCTAAAAAGAATTTTCCAAATTTATTCAGACACTGATAAGAAGGTTATAGTTAAAAACATTTAAAACACATTTATAGCTAAGAACAACCATGCTACTTATGTGCCCCTAGAACATATAGAGGCATCAGTACAGAACTGCAGCTTCAGCAACTGGACCAGTCATGGCTAATATTGTATGGTATATTTCTGGATACAAAGATGGGTAAGAAAAGAATTACATTTTCCTAAGGTATTTTTAGAAAGGCTTAGCCTAGTATCTTACCTGTGTTCAGCAGCTGGAACAGAATATCCTGGAACTGGATCTTTTGTACCATAGTACTTTTTAATTAATGCAATTCCTGCTACAGTGTCTGTTCCTTTGAAGTTCACCAAATGAGCTGAAGCTCCTATTCCTGCAGTCTGAAAAAGATGCAACTTTCAGTTTTCATGCCAAATATAGAAGCCTAAATCTAGTCACCACCTAGCACTAGTTTGTAACAGCAAAACTCTGACTCAATTCCCATTTCACCAGTACTCTATACTCTCTTCATTCACTTACACTGGGAAGACAGACAAAACTTCTCCCAGTCTAGCGCTCACAGTTCAGACATTGCACCCACCCCCAGCCCAGACCTCCCCCTCCACACATAGTCCAAACAGTGTTCTGTGCATTCACAATTTCAGTGGAGAACAGGGACACAGAGGTTAACAGACATGCTACAATTCTTTATAGTTAGCAACAAATTAGACTTTTCAAATTATTAGACAAGCAGTATTACCTCTTGTGAAGAAACTCCTCTGTAACCAAAGTCATGCAGTTTATATTCCAGTCCTTCCAAGCTGCCAGAAGTCTCCAGCAAATATTTGGCCAAAATCTTTTTCTGCTCTCTAGAGTTTGTAGCCACTGTGATTGGGTACCATGACTGCACAAGAATAGTCTAAAACAAAACCCATCACAATATTAGGTGTATATTTGCTTAGAACTTAACAATGTCCACTTGGCATTTAATCAGGCACAAAAAGGTCTATCTATTTTCATTCCCTGTTCAGAAAGTACTGATGCCTCCAACAGTTTACTTTAGGGCTTAAGTAATTAGCCTTTATAAGGTAGGCAAGGTATTGACCCTCTTGGGAGTTATCAATCGCAAACTACTGACACACAGGTCCCCCCACTCTTTGTTTTTATGCATAAAAGTACTGCTGTGAATTTCCTGTACAATTATTATGATCTCTTGCCAGGTGGGGAAAAAGGTAAGAGGACTACAGAAAAGAATTAAAGCAGAAAATGAAAGTTGCCTGAGATTTCCTTTAAAGCAATACAGGATTCAACCTTACATTTACATCCACTAATACGTATTTAGAAAAAACACATTGAATTTCCAAAACTGACCTCAATCCAATTTGTGAGCCAGTAGCACTCTGGATCTGTGTTTTCTACTGTGAAAAGAACATTTCCTCTGGGAATTACAGAGCCCTCAGGAACAGCTTTTATTTCTATGGGAAGATGGCCATCGTATTTCTGTGTAAGAAACAGTAATATTGTTAGACAATAGGAAAGATGAGGACCTAGCTCTCTTTTATTTAACTGCAATGGATAAAATTCAGGCTATGAGTTATTAATAAAGCTTTCTTCTTCTTAATTTCTTTCAACCCTGAAAATAAACCCATCAGCCCAAATAAATGAAAAAATCCACACTTAGGAAAAAAGGCTGAAAATCCTGTCACTTAAAAACCAGGCTCTTTATCAAAACAAATGATGGTTATCAGTAGTAGTATATATCAGTAGTATTGGGCAAATTGAGCCAGGAAAACTTAAGCATTCTATAAAAATACCTAAGTTCTACACACAAAACAAGAAATACTTACTACTCAGTTTTCTTCAACGCTTTCATATGCTGTAAGCTAAAAAAAGTTCAGCTACTAGCTAGATCTTAAAAAAGTCCACTGGTTTTGCTTAGTATAGATGTGTGCTTTGTTAATTTATTACAGCAGGATCCATTTAATAACTATTTTAGAGAATATTTTCATCTCAATTACTCACTAAACATGAAATCTCATATTGGAGTGTCACTCTTGTCAGTCTTTCATCCCCAGAGGACTAAGCATTGTGTGAAATATGCCTTTTGAAAAAGAGTAACTTCCAAATAGCAAGTCTAAAAGAGTAATTATAACTTTCTGAAAAAGCTCTGCAAGCTATACTGGCAATACTGAAAATGTCTTGGATGGTAGTATATTTTGACAGAAAGCTTCCTATGAGAGATCCTGTTAAAGGCAACAAAAATTACATCAATTCAGAGAAATGATAGATTCATAAGTAGCATCAAAACATATTCTCCAGTACTCAGCACACATCAGAAATCTCTTCTACCTTACAGTTCAAAAGTTTATTTGGAAACATAATAACCTGAAGCAAACTGTTTATATACCACAGGGTCTAGTTGTAAGACTTGGAGACACCTGGATTAACAAAAGACAACAAAGCCTTCAAAAAGGCTCAAAATAATTTAATAATGATTCAATGAAGGCAAAAGCATAGTTAAGTGAACGTTTCAAATTCATTTCAAATTTCTGGCACTTCACTCAGCCACTGCACCCTCCACTTTCCTTATCACACCTGAGGCAACTGAGCTAGGGAGAAACAGTGAACATACACTGGAATTCAGCGAGCAGAGGCAGGGTCTCTGTGTGCATAAAGGGCACACAAAGACACAAAGAGAACACACACTTCCAGTTTGAGAGCCACCAGCACCTGAGATCACGACATGAAAACCATGTTTGGGTTTTTTATATGTCACACACAATTTTATATGACACACACAATTTTAACAGAAAACCTGACAAAGGAATATGTACAGAGGGTACACAGGAATGCTTATTTTGACTAGAGCAAAAGTTGAATGGACTTAGACAAGCACGTTACAACTCAGTGAGGATAGGCATGCAGCATTAAAAGTGTATTAATTCCGTTTATCCAAAGAGGGATCAAGCTTACTTTAAAGACAGACGAAAGCAGTTCACAATGTATAATGTAGCTTAAATACAAATATGGATTGAATCCACATTTGCAGTTATTTGAACTGGATGCAAGTCCTCTAAAAACCTCTTCGTAACTCTCTCTTAGAAAACAGTGGGCTTATTTACCTTTCTGCCATTTGCAACATTTAGTTGAAATTCATTCTTCTCTTGCACACCTACAGTCCACCTCAGTGGCAGGATGACCTCCAGATATATTAACAGACAGATGCCCCCAATAAAAACACATTCAATTAGGTATCCAGGGAAATATAAATGCAAAGGACTAAAAAAAGGCTTTCAAATGCCAAAAATATCCATTCACCAGAGCCCACAATGAAACTTAGCATTTAATTAATCTGCAGAGATTAGTACAGCTCTGATGAATGCTATTAGTCTGAATCTGCTGCTTTTACAGAGAAGAGATGTTTGCAATTACTCGAAGTCTGACACTTTTTTAAACAAAAGGGAAAAAGGATAATTGTGGAAAGACTTAACCTGAAAGGTTTTGTGTGTCAGAAGTGCTCAGGCCTTTTATTTCATAATAAACTTCAACATTCATATCTCTGAAAAATTATGAAACAACTGAACAAAACATATATTTTCAGGAACTATTTATACACCCAAGAAGTTGTAATGCTTTCTGCATTCGAGTAAAAATTGTAATGATTAGTTTAAGAAAGCCATGTAAATGATGCAGGCAACCACTGTATCACACTTGGAGACCTGCCAACAAGCCCCCCCTCACAGGAGCTGGCTGATGGCAGCCATAAATCCTTATTACCTGCAAAGCCGTATTTGGCATCTGAAAGGATGAAAATTACTTTTCTCTAAGGAATTACAATTATATGATTATTCTTTGACAGCTGCTACTCCCTGTACACCAAACATGAAAAACTAAATTTATCCAGTCTTTACTATCAAGATTAAAACAAGAGACTGCCATATTTATTCTGTAGTTGATTCAGAAATCCTTCACAATGATCTCCAACGATTTTCACAAATTTTTTTACCTCCAGAATATAGTTCCATCCCTTTTCATTGAAGACATCATCTTGAAAATGCTCCCTATATACTTCTTTGGCTTCCTTGATTTTCTCTTTGGTCACCACTTTACCTGGAGTTTCAGAAACAGATGAAAGCTTAGAAACTTACAATATTCGTCAATTGATAAAATAAATAACAAAAAGGTTCAGGCACAGCAAAGTCACTTTGCCTTCAATAAAGGAATGAAAAACATGTCAAATGCAGAATGTTTAAACCAAACTTTACTTTCATTTATTATACAGATTAGGATGCTCAAGAAACCAAGAGGGTAAAATACGCTTGTGGTTTGAAGGTGACTCAGGAAAAATTTGAGATTATTACTCTTTTATGATGATCAAAACCTGTCAAGAGGTTTAACAATAGTGCTTTTCCCAGAGGAATGTGTTGATTGTGCAATGTGTTGACTGGCACTTGCAGCAAGGACATATCTAGTACAAGGGTTAGACTATGCCATTCCAGGGAGAATTCCAATGGAGAGACTTTGCAACCAGCCTTTGACTGACCACTCTGTGACAGGAACCAGCAGACTAACCACAATATTTGAATGAGCATGCTACTGCTGTAGGGCCAGTCATCTACCTTAGAGAAAAACCCTCAGATTGCAAAAGACAAAAGAAACAAAATTATCAAGTGTTTTGATTATAATGGAATATCAATCTTTGGTGGAATTGGCAGAGACATTTATTGGATCAAGACAAAAACATGTAAGATGTAGGACTAAAATTTTCCTCTAAAGCTTGGCAGAAGGTAACATGCACTCAGGTCAGAACAGGTGATATTTGTACATAATGCAAAAAGCAAATAAAAACTTAAACAGCACCAAGCAATTTTCAGATGTTACTCTTAAAACTATCAGTATAAAACCCACTTTCACACGTAGCTTCTATATTCAATGAGCGAAGGTGAGGGGCATCCAAAATTTAAGGGAAATTAAATCTAAGTTAAGGAAATTTAAGGAAAATTAAAACCATTATTGGTTTACACTGTAAACAAACCAGCAAATACAGACTGAAGTTTATGTTCAGAATGCAAAACATATTTTTCATCAAATATTCTATCTGTTTGTGACTCTATGCACAGTTTTGTTCTATTTCCATTCATTTCAATTTTGCCCACTGAATTTGGGACATGAACACCTCTTCAATTTTATAAATAAAGACACCACTGATTTTATAAATAAAGACAGAAAGGTGTCTGGATTAAGAAGGCAATACCAATCGAGGGTGGGCAACTTTTTTCACAATCACGTAAGTAAGATATTACGCATGTCACTACTTATGGTGTATCAGGATAACCTAGAATTGTTTCAGCTATAAGACTACAAGCTTGAGAAAAAGTGAGATATTTAATTAGAGGAAAAGTTTTACTGGAATTTGACACAGTTACCTTTTAAGTATTTATTCAGAATGTACTGCAAACCATAAAAAACAGTTTCTTCATATTTCACTTTCCTTAATTTGGAATTTTCAGTCTTCTTTTCACGACATTCAAAGTAGGAATATACTTTGCTTGTGTTAGGTGGATATTGCTTGTAGTGTGTAACCTACATGAAGAAAAACTTCAGTAAGAACTCAAAACATCACTACAAAGCACAAGAGAAATAATATTTGTACATTAAAGCTTAAAAGTAACTGCGAGTTCTTTCGGACCTTTATTTATCTATGCACATTCTACACCACAAGTATTTTAGGGTTATTTCCAGGTTTTTAACCTCCTTCAATTTTCAGTTCAAAAGACTGTCTTCCCTCTGTTATTCTTTGCTTCTTCATGAAGTCTTTTCCCCCTAGAGTAATCTTCTCCTCCCCTGATGACTTCGCTTTGATTAACTGGGAAAGACACTAGCTAGGATTTTAGGAGCAGCACTGAACACCAATGTGCCAGGTCAGTTTTTGCTCTCTCACACTTTGGCCAAGCTTATTAGCTACAGGAAGCACAAAATTCCATACCACTACCAAATCCCTGCTTGTATTTGACTGAAGTTTTGAAGGCTACCATCCCATAGCACAAATAAAAGCCACCCAGACTGAAGAAGGCATCGACAATGGCCTTTACGCAAGTGTTCCATTCCCCATGAGTGGAGTGGGTCTCTCAAGCCCTGGTTACAGCAAAGGCAGTTTACAAATCTGTTACTGTCAGTAATACTTCTAAAATCTACCTGAGGTTTGTACCTCCCATCAAAGTTTGCTAGATGGACCTTTTTGACCAATTTGAAAGAGTTCAGGTTCAATGTTAAGGAAGCATGAGAAGTTGCGGTCTGTGTGTATTACGTGGAAACTGGTCATACAAACACAATGTTATGCTGAATTCAACTATTACAGCTTTTTGTAGTTCCTGATAGTAAATATAGCCAGAAATTTACTTTGAGTAACAGCAGCATTTGAAACAAGTACACTCCAAACATTAAAAAACTTAAACCTGCAAAATTTCATCTCCTAATGTCTAAAAAGCAAACTCTGTGCAAAATCCTTAATTCCATATTAAACAAAAAGAATACACAATGACAGAAACTTTGTACTATCAATGTTTAAATTACAGAATATACAAATCAAGGCATCCCCAAAGCTGAAGATATCAAGAGTTTTCTTAAATTACGATTAGAAGGCTGTGAACAAGTCTATATATTCCATAAGGAAAAACTGTTCCTACAGCTGAGAAAGCAACACTGTGCATCAGAACAAAACCGAAATGGTGTGAAACTCATGTCCAAATTTTTTTCCCACTCCCATATTTACAGGTTAGAGCATGAACTCATTATATGATACTTGCTGTTACTTACTCCAAACGACCTTAAATATTTCTGTTTCTAATACAAGGAATTGGAAAAGGGATAGTCTCACCACTCCACCCTTCTTGTCATGATTTTTTAAATGTATCTCTGACATTCTCAAAGTAAAATATCTGAAGGTTTCCCTGATCTGTATTGCTAAAACTGCACGTTAAAGGATTTCAGTTTCCCCTCTCCTCTCAAATGGAACTTTAGTATTTCACTCAGTTTGGACAATGAACTAGACCACTCAACTGCATTTTTTGTTTCTCCTATACCAGTACAAGGCTGTCATGGTTGTGTTTCCAATGCTGCAAGGAAACATTCAAGAAAGGTCAATTTTAAGATCGTTCTATTGTCTTTACTTGTATGAGGTTTACAAGGCCAATCAAATAAAACCCAAGCTTGTCATTGCACGTTTTCTGCCTTTACTTCAAACAAAGCACGGGACCACAGGCATTTAATGGAGCACAAACCCATTCTGTTACAATTCCACAGTCACTCAAAAGCAGAATGCTCAAGAGTAGCAATGTTAGACCCGAAGACAAAACCTGGCTTTTAGATTTAGTTCTAGCTATTAATAAATGTCTCACTTCACAAATTATAACATGTCCTTTCCTAGTTCTGTGCAGAACTTCCAAGAAGTACATCACACTGCCAGCTCACAGAAAACTCTCTGCATGATATCATCAAATTTAAAGGAAAACGAAATCCCTGTACAAAAGAAAACACACACACACCCCATTCTCTCTTCTTTACTATGGAGCAGACAAAAATAGGTTGCATTTGACATGTCTTTCTAACTAGCGGGCCTATGAAGACACACACATATATACAAACCCTTTACAAAAAATTGTATTAAGTGCACTCTAAGAAAAAGACCCTGCAACAAATCCTTAGAATGCTCATCCACTATAAAGGCATGGAGAGTGGGAACTCCTTAATTCCCACTGATGCCACCAAGGTAAGTTACAGCAACTTCATGAAAAATTTTGCTCTGTTTTACAACTGGGACTGGACTTATAAGTTCATGATTTCAGAGTAAAGGCTCAAGACAGAGCCCAGCAGCTGCAAGTGTACACAGCAGATGTGCCAGGACCAATTCTCCAAATGAGTATCTCAATTCCTTGTGACAAGAATTGTCTCATTGTGACAAGCTCGAGAGCAAACCAAAGCAATGCTGCTGTTCTCACCACAATTCAAACAAAACAATGAAAACTGTATCTGCATGAGATAGGATACTCAGGTTTCTTTTAAAAAGTTTAATTATTCAACTTACGAACTATGGGCAAGTTGCTGAAGCCAACACCTATATTGTAATGAAAATTTGTGTGATCTTCAGCTCACATCTTGAAAATATACTCAACTTTGGCAGTTCAAAGACATCTCCTCCAGCTATATGTTTCTCTGTCAAAATGGTTACAGGCCCAAATTAGCTCAGGGGGCACAGTGCACTCACTGAGTTGGTGTCACCTTTTCTTATTGCATTTAAGTACATTTTTTTAGGAACATCCTATTCTAACTCTGCTCTGAAGCATGATCACAAAACACAGTGCTCTGGCTGCAAACCAGAACTTGAGAGCTGAAATCAGTCTGAAATGCTAACAGATTTATCCTTTATATAGCATACCTGGGGACACAGCTCCTCCTGACTACCTTGCTGACAGTTTCAGCCTAAAAAAACCCCACTCAAGTTCCTCAAACATTGCATCACAGGTTTAGATATCTTTTCTGACATAAGATTAGATCTTAACCTGAAAATACATACTAGCTAGTGTCCAGAAAATAGTCACTTCTAGGGATTCAAACCTACATGAAAACTTTGTGTTTGACAGAAATATAATTTTATTGATTTAGCTGCTTTAAGTACTTGAAGGAGATAAGGAACTAACTTTGCAAGTCACATGTGTAGTATGCAATTATATTCTTCGCACATTAGAATCTATTTAAACAGTGAAAATACACATCCCTGACAATTAAAATATTTATATCTGAGCAAACTTTACAGCTGTAATTTCAAATATGCTTCTTTTGACGTTCCACAAAGCTGCTAGTTTTATCTACAAAGCTGAGACACCCTTTAAAATACTACACAAAATTTAAAGGCACAATCATAATCTGAAAGTACCACACTTACCAAACTCTGCGTACTTGAAGGGGGCTTACAAGAAAGATGCGGACACATTTTTTAGCAGGGCCTGAATGAACAGGACAAGGAGTGATGGTTTTAAACAAAAGGAGGGTAGATTCAGACTAGATATAATAATTTTTTTTTATTATGAAGGTAGTGAAACACTGGAACAGATTGCCCAAAGAGGTGATAGATGACCCAGCCCTGGAAGCACTCAAGATCAGGTTGGATGGGGCTCTGAGCAACCTGATCTAGTTGAAGATGTCCCTGCTCATTGCAGGGGAGCTGGACTAGATGGCCTTTGAAGGCCCCTTTCAACCCCAACTATTCTTTGATGCTGTGTTGTATAGGTGTGTGAGAAGTTAAGCACAAGACCTACAACTCATGCTGACTTATCTGGCCATCTTTTGCTCCCAAGCTCTCAGACAGAGCACTTATCAGGAATATCTGGCCACAAAATGTCACAGCAGCTGATTGTGTTAGCTGTCATTTCTGGACTTCTAGGACATGTGGAAATAATACCCATCTGCCATAGTGGTGGTCAGGAGGTTTGGCATGTAGTGAAACGCCTGGTGGCAAAAAACAGTGTGAAAAAGGATCAAGGTGTAGGAGTGGGCACAGTTCATAAAAGACACAAAGAATGCCATTGAAAACAAAACAAACCAACCAAAAAGAAAAAACCCAACACAACACTATAAGGCACTTGGACAATGAAAACTATGCTTCAAAAAATGCCTGATCTTTCCTTGTTGTCAGATGAAGACTTGCATCTTTCTGTATCCTAAAGGAGAGTTGAAAGTACAACCAGAGGCAGTGTACAATATTTGAAATTAAAATTTATGTGACTTACAGATCAAGACAGTATTGGTAACTCTATGCTTTCAGTAAGGGGATGACAGAAGCAGGACGTGTACAAATGGGCTCTTGACAAGTAGGGGTGACTATAAAATCAATAGAAAACCCCTTCTCTACAGAAAAAAAACCAACCTAACCAACAAACAGGAAACCAAACAAAAGCCTCTACTGGGATTAAGAGACCCTTACAAGAAAACAACTCTCCCAAGTATCTTCAAAGGCCTTTTGATGTTTAGTTCAAAGGCTGTGGTTTAGGTTTTGTCTATAAAATATATGACAAACAGCCTTGGAACTACTACCTACAAGATTATGTACTATGACTGAAATTGAGTGCTTTTTTCCAGTTGTGATAGCTCCTTATAAAAATTAATGCAAATAAAGGTATATTCTGAACAAAAAATACCTCCACAAGGACTACATCTATTTAACTAAATTAAGTTTTTTGAGGAAAAAACATGAAGCACAAATTGCATTTAGATCATCTGTCAAAAAAAACCCACTCCAAACATTAAGAGTTAAATTTAAAGAAAAAGGAATTAATAGGTATTCATCATAAAATAGGGATGGCTGAGGTAAACGCTGCATTTTTCTAAGCTAGAAAAGAAGACTTATAAAAAAAATAAATATTCTTATAATCTACAAGGTTTGTTGGACAAGATATTGCAATGAACTTACTTTAAAAGGTTATTTAAGCCTAAATAATTCAACCATTTGAAAACATGCGAAAACCGGATGCGACATGAGAAGTCAGGTGTAGCCAAAATCTCCACTGGTGGTTAATTCCTGGTGCTCCCCTAGGTCAGATGCCAACATGAACCATCAGAAGGATGCTTCCAAGCCCTGTCTACAGTGAAGAAAACAACCCCCAAACACCGATCCAGCAGGATCTTGCCTGTACTGTAACTCTGTGATGATACCAGTTCAAGAAAGACAGTATTTGAGCTTTCTGGAGCTATTTTAAAAAATCCTTAGTGCAAAATGGGTACAGAACAACCTGGTCACTGAACCCATGGTGCCACACAGCCAGAGCCATGAAGACTCAGAGGGACAGGTGGAAGGTAAGCCAGAAGCAGCATGGCCTGGACACCGGGCCACTTGGCCAGGACACTGCAGGTCTGCAGCACACGGGCCTGAAGCACAGGCTTGGTCACTGTACTGCAAGGCTTGATCTCCAAGAGTTATTTAGGGGATCCTCACACTGCAATACACCTTACTGAGTTAGACAATTTTAATGCAGTGGTACTGCTGGTACTTACACTGGAGAGACTTCTGCATAGCACCCCAAGACCTCCATGAACTGCAGTATTACATATTATTTGCAAACATTGTGGAAAGAGGCCATGGCATGAAATACTGCTTTACCTAAACCTTTAGGAGAGTTAGCCAATAGACCAGTTAAAAGCAAAGTTTGCAAACAACCTATATGGAAAACAACGTTATTAGCAACAATGAGGAAATGAACCAGGACTTATGAGCAAAGGGACTGCTCCATAAGATATACCTCACTGAGATGAGACAACTAACAGCAGTTATAAGGCAGTTGTGACCCTCTTCAGGAAAAAAACCAACACAACTGTGACTAGCAGTTATATTCAACGGGGATGCTTTGGTAGCATTCAGAGCAATCACAGAAGGAATGCACACCACAACAGTGGAAATGAAAACCAAACCAAAAGCCACTATGGTTAAATGGTAAGTTTATTTGAACAAGAGAGGAAATGCCAGAATAATCAATCTTTAATAACTCAAGAGAAAGGGCATCCAACAATAGCAGATAAAGTGCAAGACATTTTTAAGGGAGTTTAAAACAAAAATAAATCTAAGAGTCAAGTACAATCTTACTATTTTGATTATATGAGCTTCTAATTACCATAGAATAAAAAAGCCTTAGAGAGACTTCAGGCCCATTCTTAGAATACATAAGATTGAGACAATGCTTAAGAACCAAAGTGAGAATATTGGGAAAGATCTGTTCTTACGAGATGAGAGATAAGCTAATGGAGGTTATGACTGAATGATGACCTTGCACCACTTCTAATGTCTCCGTATTAGAGTTCATCCACCATTTCTTATATGTTTATTGAAAAATAAGAGGACCAGAGGTGAGAAAAAAAGAAGTTAAGAGAACAGTCAGTACTATGAAAAATAAGGAAAGCACATGCAACTGAATTCCTATGGAAGCTGCACATTATCAGCAGAGATGCTATACATGACCAGGTTCACATTCATTTAAAATGCAAGGTCAAGTGTAAGCACTAGAACTGAATGTATTCTAAATTTCTCAAAGAAAATACCATGCTTAAAAACAGTAACATTTTACAGTAGATTTCTTTACCACTAAAGATTTTAATGGTTTTTGTTGTGGTTTAACCTCAGCTGGCAACCAAACCCTGCTTGCCACTCACTTGTTCCTCCCAGTGGGATAGGGGAGAGAATTAGAAGGGTACAAGTGAGAAAACTCATGGGCTGGGATAAAGACAGTTTAATAGGGAAAGCAAAAGTTCTCTGCACATAAGCAAAGCAGAACAGGGAATTCATTCATCACTTCCCATGGGCAGGCAGGTGTTCAGGCATTCCCAGAAAAGCAGGGCTCCAGCCCGCGTAGCAGTTACTGGGGAAGACAAATGCCACTACTCCAAATGTTTCCCCCTTTCCTCCTTCTTCCCCTAGCTTTATATGCTAAGCATGATATCATGTGGTACAGAATATCCCTTGGGTCAGTTGGGGTCAGCTGTCCTGGTGTCCCCTCCCAGCTCCTTGTGCAACCCCAGCCTCACCACTGGTGGGATGGTGTGTGGGGCAGAAAGGTTGACTCTGTGCAAGCACTGCTCAGCAAAATCAAAAATATCCCTGAATTATCCACATTGTTTTCAGCACAAATCCAAAACATGGCCTCATACCAGCTCCTAGGAAGAAAATTAACTCTACCTCTGTCAAAACCAGCACAGTTTTACATTCAAGATTTGTTGCAGTGGGGATCCTGCAACACGCATATATCAAACCAGGAGTCCCGTGGAAAGGAAATATATATGGACAGACAGATTCTTGCTAGCTGTTTCAGAGAGATGTTTATTTCTCCAGCCGCATGGCCGGAGCTCTGCTGAGGAACTGTTCCAGTCACGGGACCAAGGGTCCTTCTGCCCGCGCAGGGAACACAAACCAACCAATGGGAACGAGGCTGAGCAGGGACAGGGAAGCCCCGTGCCTGTGCCCTCAGGGCCCCTCTCCCAGGGCTACACGGCGGGGGAGGGACCCCAACACCTCACCCGTTTTATTTTAATAAAAGGAGAATGAAAACAACTGGATAAACATAACAAGAACAGTTTCAAGACAAAACAAGCCACCCTCCTGAGTCTTTAAATGTCCAAACAGATTCTCTGGAACATCTTAGGGCTGACAGAAGGGAGACAGAACTCTGAGCATGCTTTGTGGGGAAACTGAGGCAGGAGAGGGTTTAACTTCTTCCCTCCCCCTTTTCATCCCCCACTCGGCATTGGAAAGGGATTTTTGGGGAAACAATTGGCAAAAGCATGGTTTTGTGAGGGAAACCATGGATGAAAAAACGGATTGGGAATACACTGGGGGTAATAGGACATAGGGTAAAAGGGAAAGGTGGGATTAGGAAAGGGAAACTGTAGGGGGGGCTTACAGTAGAGATACTGTCCAACATGACTACGATTTTTTGCATATATACTGCCTTTTACAGGAACACCATCAGGCCCAGTGACCTGCGATGCTTGTAACCCTTTTCTCCCTAGTACAATATTAAATTCCACCACCTCTCCATCTCCCAAGCTTGGGATGCATTTTTCAGGGTTATTCTTTTTAATAGCAGTTCTATGCACGAATATGTCTTGCTGGTTGTCACACCTTGTTATAAAACCATAATTTTGCTTAACATTATACCATTTTACTATCCCTAAGGTCTTAGTTGCTATGATCTTTTCCTTTTTCCGAGTGGCTGCTGTTTTCTGTCTCGCTGCGTCTTTGCTGTCTCTTTCGGTCGCTCCCGTGTTGGAATTCTCGGGGCTGCTGGTGCCTGCGCGCTCTTCCCGGGGTCGCGTTCGGGGCCGCGCGGGCCAGGCCGGGCCGCGCCGCTCAGTTCTCCGTGCGTCGCCTCCTCTGGTCGCAGCTTCGCTGCCGCTGTCGGGCGCTGCACCCACGTCTCGGCCGGGCCCCCGAGCGATGACTCCCCCGCGCTCCGCTCCAGCGCGCGTCTCGGCTGGGCGCGGCTCCGCTCCACCGCCATCGCCGCCAGCCGCTGCCCGCGCGCCGCCCCTCTCGGTCGGGCGTTCCCGGGGCTCGCGCCACCACGCGCTGTGCTGCGCCGTGCGGGTCCCGCCGCGCCTCGCTCCGCCGCTGACACTGCGGCTCGCGTGGCTCCGCCCGCGCGCGGGAACTGCCTCGCTGCTGCTCTCAGAGCGCTCGGTGCACGTGGCCTGGGCCGCACGGTCCCTGCGCCAGGATTCCCTTCGCCAGGACACAGCTGACATTGCTCAACAGTCTCGGTAACCAAATAATATTCACGAAAATATTCTTCCATCGGCATATATTTTGACTCCAGTATTAACTGTGTCCAAACGGTTTTCCAAAAGCCCTTGGTAAGAATTAAATCCCAAGAAACATAGAAAAAGTTCTTAAACAACCATGCCAGGAAGTGTTTCAGTTCTTTTTGAGCTTGAATCAAGCTAAAATTTACAAATCGTTGTTCAAGAATCATTTTAAGTTTAAGATAAATGTCCATATGCGGCTCTGAGAGCCAAGAGTCTTCCCACGGTTCCTCCATAGTTTAGATATGGAATAGCAAAGCAAAACCAAGAAGAGGAATCCAAAGTTTCCAGGGTTTACTCACACAAATCAGTCGCTTAGGGATCGGGGATCGTTCTGCCCGCATTCTCCACCATTTGTTGCAGTGGGGATCCTGCAACACGCATATATCAAACCAGGAGTCCCGTGGAAAGGAAATATATACGGACAGACAGATTCTTGATAGCTGTTTCAGAGAGATGTTTATTTCTCCAGCCGCATGGCCGGAGCTCTGCTGAGGAACTGTTCCAGTCACGGGACCAAGGGTCCTTCTGCCCGCGCAGGGAACACAAACCAACCAATGGGAACGAGGCTGAGCAGGGGCAGGGAAGCCCCGTGTCTGTGCCCTCAGGGGCCCTCTGCCAGGGCTACACGGCAGGGGAGGGACCCCAACAAAGATTATCACAAAAGAGACGACAAAATGCCTTATGTTTACTGTTTACACATTAGTGACTAGTCAGCTATACTACTGCACATGCTGCTATAAGTTTCCTGTTCCTTAATGAAAGGGGAAAAACATTTACCTTTTCAACAATGAAAGCTGCAATGATTCTAGGAGGGGTTGCTTCCCATTAATTTAAAAATTGGCTGAATACAGTTGCAGTGCTCCCTTCGAGCAATGATGTCTTGGGGTTTGTAAGAGAACCATGTGACTGCAAATCAAAACTTGGAGGATAATGAACCCAGATAGCGTGAAGATTACGTCTTATAAGGAGCGTCGAGCCAGAAGTTTCTGATGCTTTCCCACTGGCAGAATTACAGGAGATAAGAGAACACATTCACACTCCCACCACAAGATTATAATTAAGGAAAAAAATATATGGGCTGCTGTAAAGAATATTTTGCAGTCATTAAGTACTAGTCAAATCCAGTAGGCTAAGGAGTACTCATGTCTCTTCCTCACATACCTCTAGCCTTCTAAATAAAGAATATACAGGCTGTCAGAGCCTAGAATAAACACACACTCACGTGAAGTGTTTCAGAAGTCAGTGCTCTCCTACATCCATGCAGAGTAAAAGAAGTCATTTAAAGGGACAAATACTTAAAATTCAACATGTAAGGCATACAGAGTTAAAACTCTGTATATTTTGGGTTTCCTTAAAGCATCCAGAAAGAAATTAATTCCGAAACAGATCTCATTTACAGTCTAGATAGCAAGTCAGCTCCTACTAAGAGGTAATTGCATGGCAGCTTATTATAGCTATCAGCTTAATTACGAAACATGCCAAGCAACAGTAATAGATCTCATTGGCAAAAGCAAAATAAGCTATTATTACTCCAGCAAACAAGGTTCAGTCAATAGCCTTTCCCCACTTGCAGCTCATGGTCCATCCGACCCAGGCCTGGTACGTGCCACTCATGGTTGTCTTCCCACTGAACAACACAACTCTGCCAAGCTGATCCTCTCAACACAGTTTCAGACTACATATACCCTGGAAGATTTCTTGCCTGTGCAGAAATAAACAAATACAGGCTAAACAGAGCACTGGGAATCAAAGAGAAAGAAAATGCAGAGGAGGTGTGTCAACGATGTCAGATGAATGAGGAACTGAAGGGCACAGACTCTCTCACTGGGAAAGGGCAGAAAGTGAACAGAATCCCACTGTCAGAGGGGGATAAGACTGCTATAGTATTGTATAATCTATATATAGCTAGCTATATATATGTAGCTATACAAATTGTGTCTTGCTATAGACACAAGACTAAGACATCATGCAGCACGAACAGTGATTTTTCAGGGAGCCTGCTGATACCCCCTCGCTTGCAGCTTTCTATCAACAAGGACTTCGACTTCAAATACTTCCCCTTTTCAGCAATACCAAGCCACTAGCAGAAAACTTCACTAATAGAAATGCCATTGCTATACTGAACATAAAGACAATGAAGCTCCCCAGATAACACTGCATTGATTAATCTCTTGAGTCTCATGATCAGAAGAATTAAAAAGACTGCTGTTACTTATCAGCATGTTGCACACACACCATACCTTATGCCCATGCCCATGAGGGCATGGCATATAATTCCCAGCATACAGGAAGAATTACACTTTTGGGGGATTTGTAAAAGCTTAAGAATATGCAGCAAAGTACACTGGAAGAAGAATCTAAGTGATGTAAAAACACTTATCTTGTTATCGGGTTTAGAGATAAATTGTACAATTTGAAGCCTAGCCTCAAAATCCTGGAGCACTTGTACAATTGAGTAAGCTCCAGTCAGTAATGGAAGCTCGGTACTGGAACCAGTGCATATTCACCTACTGGGAACTACTCCCATCTAGAAATATTAACTTTACTAGCAATCAGCATGATACTCAGCACTTTTTCAAAAACACTTTTAAGATTTTGAAACTGAATATTTGATAATCTCTATGATTTAAGAGGAAATGTCCTATGATGCACATGAAGACAGCAAAATAGTGTAGAAGGAGGGGAGGCTGGATTAGCTCTCAGCAGACAAACCTTTGCCTACCAAATTACTTTGTTTCTGAAATTGCATAGGCACTAAACCAGTAATGAGTTGTCTTTTCACCTCAGATTTCCAACTGCAGCAACAGAGAACTGGGACACCGGAGCTAGTACTCAAACTAACAAGTTTTGACAGGTATGACCCTGAGACACCACAACTTTTTTTTTGATGGGCAACTGCCTAAGCTAGAGTTGTACCCCTCAGTACGGTCTGCATATATTTTTTTCTTTCACAGCTGTTTATGTCTATGTGATTTTTGGTACCAATGTTAGTTTGCATGGATTGGCATCTACTGCAATTGGATCACCACATAAACTTCTGACTTGATCCATGTTTTTTCTCAGTCTAAATGTTATGTACAGACAGAAACAGATGCTACAGTTGTGGACACGGCAGAACTACGTAAAAAAAAAACAAAGAAAAAAAAGAAAAACCACAAAATCAATTCTCACTTTTGTTTTAATTGCTAGTATGAGTGTTTGGTAACTCCTGTAAAAAGCTTGATGTTGCAAACTACCAGATATTTTAGTGCAATTTTACTGAAAGTGCTCTCACTAAGTATGTTTCATTGATTAGGAAATGACAGTATCATCCAGGGAGAAGTGTTTGCTCATATTACCTAACGAGATAAAAGCAGCTACTTGTTTAAGCTTTGTTCAGAGACACTGGAGTTCCTAAGATTTGGAAAAAAGCATATGGAAACACAGACAATTTGAATAGCCCTAACAAAGCAGTTGAGGGCGGCAATTACTCTAAATATAATACAAAATGCTCCTAGCTGCCACAGAAAACCTCATCCAAATTCAGTTTTAAACTGGAAAAAAACCAAACCCCACCACCTCAGGCCTTCATTTGACCTCTTTAAGGGTTCTACCACTCCTGGAATGTTACCAAGTCATCTATACTATGAAACAGCAAACAAAACAGAAACAAACTGGTTTAATATCATTCCAGTGTGTCTCACTACCACCAATCCTTGAGCACACCCAGAGAATTTAGAAAAAAGTAGTGTGCAAATTAGATTTAAAGTAGATAGTGTTTAAATCCAGACCTGCAGTATTTAATGTGATTAGTCTCAGATACGGAAAAAAGTGTATCTTCCATATTTGAATAAGTTAGATTAGTGTAGTGGTTTGGTCCAAAATACTCATTATGACAATAACAAACAAACTTAAACTTAGTTTACAAAGAGGACTGTAGCTAGATTACGCCCTGAATGGAAGCAGCTTTGCAAGCCTCAGCAGCATCAGGATGCCCTGACTGAGCTGCTCCAAGATTTATCAGCGTCTTCCCACCTTCCTAAATTCCTTCCCACAAACAGCAACAATAACTGTTAACTTTCTTTTCATCTTGACAGAACGTATAGTAATAATAACGACAATGACAATACTAATAATAGTAATAATAATAATATCACCACAGAGAGGCTGGGAAAGGCACAAGTCGGTGATTAGAGCACATAGTGAGGTTTGTAGTTCAGTAGTTACTCAGTAACAACACCCGGTCAGAACATAGCTTTCGCTTTTCAACTCCCCTATCCAGAAGTACCCTCCTCCCTGAAACTCATCCCAGCAGCCCAATGTTGAAAGAACTAAAACATAATAAATGCTTTACAGCGACACCCAGAACTGTTACTGTAGTTTTGTTTAGGCCACCAACAACCTCTTTGACATTGCAATGCAGCTCCTGAAGGAAATAAGTGAGTCTTCCAGCCTAGGAGAGGCCGGGCACATGTGTCCAGCCAGGGGGAGTCACACGCTGGCTCTGCCCAGGACCTGAAGGCTGAAGGCTTACATGACCGCGACGCCGCGCAGGGGCAGGACTTCGGCCCGGGCACACTCGCTGCGAGGCACGTCAGGAACTGCCGGGGCACAAATCACCGGGTCGGAGCGCGGACGGGGCGCCTGCACTTTGCCACTGCTGTCAGCACCACTAATCCCAAGAAACGAAGGGAGGGCCGTGCAGTGCGGCTCTCCCCTCTGAGCTAACACCTTGCCTACCGAATGTGACACCGCAGTGGTCGGGAACTAAGCACAGGGCTAGAAAATACGTATTTTGCGCCAGCCGGTTCCCGGAGCGCGCTGCATCACCGCCAGGCACACAGCCGCAGGCAGTGACCGGCGCGAGTGGAGCACAGCGGGAGGGGCGAGACGCGGGAGAAAGAAAGAGTGACTGCTCCGCGGCAGCGACATGTGCGCCCTCTCCGACCCCGGCCAGGGCGGGCAGCCCGGGGGGCCGGACGATGCTCGGGGCCGGGCGGCTCCCGCGTGCCCGCCATGGTCGCCCCCCGCGCCCAAAGGCGGCGGGACGGCAGCGCCCACCCCGCCCGCTTTCACTTTCTTTTCTGGCCCCGCCGCCGCCCCCAGGCTGCGCGGCCCCGGGCACCCCGCGGGGAGCGGCTCGGGGCTGCCGGGGGCGAGGGGGGCAGCCCCGGCCAGGCCTCCGCCGTCCCCCCCGCACCGCCCCGAGGCCGGGCACCCTCGCTGGCGCCTCGGGGGAATCTCCCAGCCCCGGCCAGGCGGGGAGGGGGCCGGCGGCGGCGGGGCCGGCCTGGCTCGGCGCCCTGCGGATGGAGCGCCTCGGCGGGTCCGGTGCTCGCAGAGGTGGACCCCCTCCCGACTGCCCGTGCCCACCTTGTAGGAGTCGGTGGCGAGGAGGATGTTGAACTCGGCCCCCGCCGCAGCGCACTCCATGTTGCCGAGCCCCGGGAGGCGCCGCACGGACAGAACCGGGCTGCGCCGCCGCCGCTGGCGCTCGGAGCGGGGGGAGCGCGGAGAGAGGGGCCGGGGCGGGGCGGGGACACGGGATCGCGACCGGGGGGGGCTGGGGGGGGGGGGGGAGCGCGTGGGGGCGCTGATTGGCTGCGCCCCTCTGCCGCCGAGGGAGGTGCCGTGACGTCACCGCGCGGAGGGCCGGGGCCGGGGCGCCGGGGGTCTCTGATTGGTCCCGCCGCCGGTCGGTGCAGAGGGAGGGGCGGGCGGGGAGCATCCCGCGCCGCACGTTCTCTTTCATTGGGTCTGGGCGGGGCCGGCTCGGTGACGTCACCGCGCGACCGGCGAGCGCGCTGTCGCTATTGGCCGGCGGCGCGCGCTCGGCTGAACGGGCGGTGGGGCCGAGCGGGGCGGGAACGGCGCGCGCGTGCGCGGGGGCGGGGGGGGGTCCGGTTTCGGTTCTCGGCGGCCGCCGAGGTTCCGGGAAAGGGGAGGCGGCGGCACCGGCACCGCCCTCGCCCTGGCTCCGCGGGGGGACCCTGCTCGCTCCCGCATCCTCCCCCGCGCCCGCTCCCGGCCGAGCTGAGCTCCGGGGCGGCCGCTGCGCTGCACGGGCCCCTCTTACCCAGGGACTGGGGCTGATGCCCGTCTGCGAAAGGACCTCCCGGCCTTCCAGAGCACCCAGATCTCCATCCACCTCCACTGCCTCAGTGGAAGAACATGACACTTTTTGACAGAAAAGACTTCCGAGCCCTCTCTTAGGTCGCTGTTGATCAGCGATTACAAATAAAGTTACACCTGCTTTCCAAGAGCTTTCTTTTATACTCATTATAATTTTAACTGGTCTTCTAATTCGAGTAAATACTTGAGGTTTTTGAATCGTATTTGTCTGGTATTTGACTAGAGGAGGAAGAGGAGGCTTGGGTGGCTTTATCACTCTACCAGCACCTGACAGGAGGTTGTAGCCAGGTGAGAGGCGGGTTCCTCTCCCAGGGAATGGGAGAAGAGTGCACGGCCTGAATCTGCACCTGGGGAGGTTCAGGCCGGGCATTAGGAAGAATTTCTTCGCAGAAAGGATGATTAGACATCGGAATAGGCTTCCCAGGGAGGTGATGGAGTCACCGTCCCCGGAGGAGATTGAGGAAAGACTGGATGTGGCACTCCGTGCCGTGGTCTGGTTGACACGGTGGTGTTCGGTCATAGGTTGGACTCGATGATCTCAAAGGTGTTTTCCAACCTAATGGATTCCGTGAGCCTGTGAATTGTTCTGAGACAAGAGAGCACTCTTTTGGAGCAAGTAGCAAATACAGTTCCTGTCACAGCTGTGGCTCGTCTGTGACTGGAAATGGTTGTCTCACTCTCTGCTAATCAGGCATATGGAAAAATAGCTAACTGTTAACAATGCTACTCTGCTGCATTAAAAAAGAGAAAACCAACAAAAAAACAACCTGGTCAGTTAGCCTTTTCTGAAAAACCATTGGTGAATTAACACTTCAGTTGTTATTTGATGGTATACAAATCCAATAACTGTATATCTACTGTTCATTAATATGATTCAGAAACATTGGGTTTCGCCAGTCAGATTTTGGTAGAAATAAGAATGTCCAAAAAAATTGCAAAGGGTAAGATTGGAATGAGATCTAGGTATTTCTGGTGTCATTCTGTATAGATCCTGGTGTATCCATAATGCCACTGTGAGCCACATTAGTTTGATTACCCTCGTGAGTCCCTGCTGACCTCAGCATGCTCTTGTTTTATGCCGTTCCATGTGAGAAAACCACTGGGTTTATATATATAAATACATATACCTTGCCCAGAGAGGCTGTGGGGTTTCCCTCACTGGAGATATTCAAGAACCATCCGGTCACAATTCCATGCCATGTGGTCTAGGCTTACCCTGCCTGAGCAGGGAGGTGGGACCAGATGACCCACTGTGGTCCCTTCCAACCCTACCTATTCTGTGATTCTGTGAAACTACTTTCATTAGTTTTCTTAGGAGGGAAAGGGTTTCCATAGCACAGGAAAAGGTCTGTGAAGAAGTTGGAAACATTAAGAGACTACCTACATCAGGAGTTTCCTGTACACTTCCGTCTTGTTTGAGTGCTGTTTTTCAATAAAATCTGCTAATAGCAGTGGTAATTGCTGTTATTGCTATTAGCCACCACGAACTTGCAACTAATTCTTGTCTCAGATTTTCTACTTGCTTTTGTTCAGTCTCATGGACACAAAGTTATCTTCTTACCCTAACTTCCCCATCAGAGCAAAAAAAAATTGAAATTTTCATTTTCTTTCTAAGGTCTCTCTGTAGGTCTTACCCTTTTTTTCTCTGTCTTGTTTGTTGCTGCATAGACAACCCAATCTTCTCTCTTCCACTGGCCAAATTTATCTAAAAGTGCTTGCTAGTTTAGAAAGCTGCTCTACTTTTTCCACATTCCCCTTAAACATAAAAGTATTTTTCTGAAATTGTCTGGACTTTTCCTTAATTCCTTCTGAAGATTCCTTTTGTGGAGTCCCATCAATGTGACGACATGATCATGGAATAATTTGAAATTATCTTTGTATACAAATCTCCCATGTTTTGTCAAAAAACTTTCTTCTGAGGTGTCACATCAGGATATTGCCCCTTAACACATCTTTTATCTGTATTGTCTGTCCTTATCTTTTTCATGGTGAAATTTCTCTGCTGCAAGGGACAAAGCTTAATTTATTTTTTTTTAAATTCTGCTTTAATACAAAACTGATTAGTAAGAAGAAAAGTTATTTTATCAGATCAGTCTTTTATCTTAATTTCAGCAAGAAATTGGAAAAGTCAGAAAAGTATTACAGGGCTTGTTATTTGGTTGTTTGGGGTTTTTTTTGATGGAATTTCTCACCACAGAATTCTGCTGATATATCTTCAAGCCTTCAATAGAATAATTAATGATGATTTGCTCAGACAGAACTTTTGTCAGCATCTCCTTCCTCCTCCTGCTGGCTCTTTCTTGTATCTTACAATGTGCCAGAACTTGATTAATGGTTTAATTTAGCTCATATGAACATATCTTAAGCTGTATCTGTAATGAAATATTGTAAAGTTAGGGCATTTCAGAGTATTAATAGAAAATGGTACTATGCTAAACAGAACTATGTTAAATCACTATTTGCTAGGGAGGAGGACATATTTTAAGTTTGGAGAAAATTAAGTACAACTCTTGCAGCAGTAGATGGTGGGAGTACTGTTACAATGTTGGAAGAGAAATAATCCTGGGAAACTCAAATACTTGCTTTCTGTGCTGTATCTGTCATCTATTATCTGTAAAACCGACTTTGGACTGTTCAGCTGTCTTGTTGAAATCAGGATTTGTAATGTATATGGGGCTTAACTTCTCCCTCCAGATTGAACCATACCAAGGAATAATGTTCTTCAATTTAAATGCGAGCTCAGCTAAATTGTTTCTGATACAATTTGCCTACTGACAGAGTTGGAGTTCTTTAACAGTTATCTTCCAAAGTTTTCCTTGGGCATGTGGAAAGATTTCTAGAGGTGCTTGTTTAGATATTTTTAATCAACAAAGCTCTAATGGTAGCTTTAATAAATTCATGTTAATCCAGGGACATGTTTTGTTCCCCAGGGATTTCTGATAATAAATCTTTGTAGCAGAATTGTGGAGTCAGCATTTTATGTATATAAAGTCCATAATATAGTCTGCTACTGTATCTGGAGGAAAACTATCCTGCAAATATATCCTCAGGCTGATGTCTTAGGAGGAATGCAAGGACAGTCAAATTAAGATGAATATTACATTAAATCCTTTCTTTGATCGCTACTGCAAAACTTGGTATTTATTTCATCTATCTATGAGAGTCCCATCACCACTGTGTAGAGGATCTCTCTGACTGGAATTTCTGCACACACCATGGTTATGTACAGGGCGTGAATTTTCTTCTCTAGTGTTTCTGGTTGTTTTGGTTGTTAATTCTGAGCCTGAACCAATCCCCTGTGCTCCCTTTATCTGGGTGATAATTCCAAGGCATATTGACAGATTAAATGTCAACATCGTTTCTTAATACTGTTGTTTTTCTTTTCAGATATACTGGCAAAAGGGCAGAATTTTAAATGTGCTTCTTTGTGTTTGGTGTATCTAGTACTTGTGGTGGTGTTCAAGCTTACAATTTTTGGTAACAGGTGCCTTGGTGCCTGGTGGCCAGACTGGTGCAGCTGGAGTTTATCAGGTGTCTGTCACTTGCCACCTCACTGCATATGGTTCTTTGCTATGAAGCTGTAAGGAAAACAGAGTGGAGCCTGTAGACATTTTTCCCCCAAGGCTAAACTCCTTTTATCCTTCCTAAAGCTTCCTATCCTACGCCATTCTGCAACATCTCAATTGTGTCCTTGTAGTGTACTTTCATCTTGGATACGTGGCTGGGAGTCCAGAGTAAATCAATGCATAATTGGTTAACACCATCTAAGCAGATTTTAATGTGCGCAAGAATTTAATTCTCATTGCTAAACCATATCCCTCAATAGTCCTGTTAAATAGTATCCCAATCACAAGGAATCATGGAGAAGTAGATTCTTTTCCATAGAAGTGAATAAAAAGTTCTGGCTCATATTCAGTGAATGAAGCAGACCTAGTGTTTCTACCTTGTAGTTTATAAAAAGGCTTGTGTAGAAGTTTCTCTTTAAAAATGATGGGCTATGCAGATTGTATGTATGAAAAACTGACTTGACTGTATGTATGAAAAATAAGAGCAATTTCTTTATCTCTGCGGTATATAGGACAACGTTAAATCTGGTGCAAGATTATGTTTACAGGAGATGGCAAATTCTTCTGGTGAGCAGTCACATCGGATTATATGTAATTTGACATTTAGATCTTTTGTTTATGCAAGTGTATATGTATATATATACACACAATCCCTAATACTCGTTTGAAATACTGCTTGATGGTCTGTCTACAGACCTGTTCAGTCCATGGCATAGCATCTCTTTTCTGAACTCCGCCTACCAAGTGGTGTTTCTATGACTGCAGGACCTGGGTCACAGGACTTTGGCACAGCTAACCTTCACACGTTTGCCAGTTTTTGTGCTTCTGAACATGACTCACAGCAAGTCAGCTTTTCTTTACATCTTTTTAAGGACTACATATGGCCACTAGGTCTTATCTTTGGAAGTCAATGCCTGTGTTTCTGCAGGGACTTGTATTGCTAGCCTTCCAGACATGCTGTGAGACTTCTTGCCTTGACTTTTGGAAGAGGTGAATTTCAGATTGTGGTGATGGCTTTGTATGACACCACATAAATTGTTATTTCTTGGCGTGCATTGCATACCCAGTACTGAGATGTTTGCATGTTCTTCAAAGAGTAACAGAAGTTCAGTCACTTCATTGCTCAGAGTATTGTGAAGCTGAGGTAGCTTGAAAATACTGTCACACGGATGGGTGAAATGACACAGGACACCCTGAGATTTACTGTTGCAAAGATGTCTGACTGGTTCTGAATTGACACTATGTATTTAGCACAGTTCGCCAGTTTTGGCTGTGTCCCAAGGTGCCCTCTACCAAGAGCCACTCAGGTGGATCTGCTGTCTATCTTTTCCATGCTGGAGTCTCCTCATGAGATGGGTGACAAGTAAGTGTTGCTCATGGGTATTTGAGTGCATCTGTCTAGCATCAGCTTGGATCAAAAACACCCTTCTGAGCAGGAACTTGCTCAATCTAATGCAGCTTTATAAAGGTAAAGGTGTGTAGGTTATGGGGGGGTTCAGTGTTCGGTCGGGACGGAGACGGAGACGGTGACGGATGGAGACGAGAGGTCTCTATAGGCAGGTCTTGGGACAAAGGTGCAAGTCTTGCATTTCTGGGTTTTCTTGGTTTTGTACTGTGGTTCAGATATACAGTTGTATGGAGCCGGCTTGGGTTAGTAAAGCTGGTTCTTTATGTTCCAGGTCATATAAAAATGGCAAAACTGCTTCCTGAACTGACACCAAACGCTGTGTAATGTTGTTTGTGCAGCACTGTACCTGAGCCAATAAACTCTGTAATAGTAGCCTCTGAGCTATACCGAGTGTGTCCCTGGCACAATTAATGTGCAACTAAAATAAGCCTCTGCAGCTGGTCAAGTAATGGCTGTGGAGTATGGGATGCAGTGCAGGAAGGGAGCTAACAGGAATATTAGACTCAATCACCTGTACTTTTTCCACACACCAAGGTTCCCAAACAAACAAACAGCTGAGTCTCTTTTTCTTTTGCATAAAGTGAGCACAAAGAATTTTCTCTGCCTCCCAAGCCAAATATCCTCCACTTCATTATAGTGATGAGTATCAGCTTGGTCAAATAAAGTAGAGTTCATCATAATGAATGCATCTGATTTTTATAGGAAAAGGAAAGAAAAATTTCCAATACATTTATTTCAGGATTCAGATATTCTTCTAAATTGTTTCTTCAGCAGTTTTCGGACAATGCAGAATTTGTGATGTTCTGACATAGTGTGAAGATTTTACTGCTGTTTATCTAGAGTTACGTTTATAATTTAATCAGTGTTTACTGCTCTGGAGTAAATGCTGGGTCCTCTGGAGCTGAGACCATTTCTAGTTATGTATTTGTTTATCACCTGATGTGGTGAGGGTGGATTCAAACCAGAGGCTCTGCACTAACACAGTAACAACAGCAGCTACAGAGGCTGCAGGGCATAACTGAGCTTTGTGTGTTGGAGGGATCAGAGACCTGGAGCTAAACTGACTGACTTCTGTTTTGTATTTCACAATACACAGTGTGTATTCAGACACAGAGACAGACACACAGTGTGTGTCTAGGTGAAAATACAAGGTCGACAACACTTCTGCAGCACATGCAAAGTTCAGCCAAGCTGCCACAGTTATGTCTGAAGATCAAATGCCGCCTGTTCAGTTTAGAAATACAGAAGATGACTTTCTAATGATTCAGGTCTCCATTTTCAATCTAGCAGGATGAAGGTTCTATTTTCTTCATTTGATTTGTACCTTCTGTGAAGGAAAGGAAAAAAAAGAAAAAAATGGAACTCCCTAGAAACATCAATTACCCAGAATTTCTTTTTTCAATGAGTAGACAGCATGAAAGATTTACATATTTACTGATTGTCCAGTTTCTGTAATATTCATGCTGGCTTTGCAGGAGAATACCTGAAGCAAAACAAGATAAATCAACACATTTGTAAAAAGCAGTAGAGGGACAGACACGGGGCATTTTGCTAGAACCCATCAGTTAGAGGAGTTACAGTTTCACAGTTTATGACATCAACCAGTGTCCTCACATGAACTTCAGCCTTGAACTGTTTTTTCTCTGGGCTTGTGTTAACATGCTCAAACACTTTCTAGGTCAGTCTGATCCTGTAAAATGCAGTAGTACTACAGTGAGCTGCTACTGACTTCAGTACACTCAGGATCTTGTACACTGTGTCTTTAAAGAGAAGGGGGAAAAAAAGAGAATAATTTATTTATGCTTGCTAAAAGAATGGTATGGAGGGCAAGCTCTACTATACAGACAGTGTTGCGGCCAAAAAATATCACAAAGTTATAATATCTGTTCCAGTGTAAGTTTAAAGAAATGTGATTTTTTTTCCCCCAGCATCCTTCCTGAAAGGGAACTGTGAGGTTTATCAGGGAAATACCTTTCTCCTGTTGTTCCTGAGGAGAGTGAATATAAATTGATAGGGATTGGACAGAGCCCCAAGCATTGTCCATTCTCTTAACAGTGCATCACAGATTACAGTTTGACTAGGAGACAAATCAAGACCATTTCAGTCGACAAGAGTATTTGTAACTGTGGCTGGAGCTGTGATGCTGCATAAGGATGCAGTGCTGTTCTGCTAAGTCATCCCAGCTGCAGGTGAGGAAACCCAGCATACAGATGCAAGATCATTTCTGCTCCCTCTGAGATGGTGCATGCAAATTGCTGTTGGACTGAGCCATTCCTTGGGCTCCTTCTGTGCAGAGATTGAAATTGTCTAGGAGAACACCTTTGAAAACAGGGACATCCTCATGGAAATTTATATTTTTGTACTTTGTTGCTTCTTAAGGTAACAATGAAGGAAAAAGATTTATCTTTAGAATATTAGCCTAAGCTGATTACAGGCAAAAACTGCCTCGGGTGCTTAAATTTAGGATGTTAGCAGTCTGTTGACTTGAGCAGGATTGAAATTGGCATGTTTGGTGAGTAATTGCAAAAATTATGAAGTTGTGTCTAAGTACACTCATTTGCGGAACTGGAGATCTTTCTCTTTGATGTCTTAAACATAAATGATCTCTGAAAAAAAGTTGCTGGATTTTTTTAAAGTGGTCTTACACAATATTTGCACGGCACAAGTCACTGTGGTTCCCAAGGTCTCTGTGGAGAGATTTACCTGAAATGCAGAGTCACTGGAGCGATGGACATGCTCCTAGAGCACTGCCCTGCAACCCTTACAGTGTAGAAGAGATGTAGATTTCTTCTTGGTCTTCTTGTAGACCCAGTCCACCCTCAATGCTCTGCACAGAGCACAGCCAGTGGGCTGGCAGCAGCCTCAGTCACCGGGGCTGGGGCGCAGGGTGGGAGCCCCAGCACCGCCCTTTGCTCTGGGGCTGCTGCTTAAACACGTGGGGAATTTTCTACTCCTGCTGTCCACATGGGAAAAGATTGCAGTTGCATTTTGTGAAGAGCTTAATCCCATTAGTGTGCAAGGAGCATGGCCTAGAAATGCGCTCTGGATGTAAGCAAAGGAATGGGCTGAGGAGAGGCAGTCACTGGGGTAGTCAAGCTGCGAGCATGCACAGAAACAAACTGATAGGCACCCAGAGGTCCTTGGGATAAACAAAGAGGCACCTGCTACACTATACAGAGTTTTCTATGAATGGTACATTTGGATTTAGGTTTTTTTTTCTATTAAATTCTACTTCACTCGCATTTGTTCTGATTTTTATTTAGTGCTTTGTAATTAAATATGAAGTGAAAACTGTAGATTGGCGCCTACTGTGGCAGGATGAGACAGGGATGAACTTTATGCATCAATTTCAATACAGATCAGACAGATGCATAAATTTAAAAAACCCCACAGTACCTTAAATTGTGAGGCTGAGGAGTAGAAGAAAGCACTACCTGTGCCTGTTAGGGAGAGAGATGGCAGGCATTCTATGTAATAGCTTGTGCTGCATCAGGAGTCAATGTGGGGTCACAGTTTGAGCTATTTGATTTGGATTGCACCTACCTAACAGATACCTGTAGGCCCTGGCTTTGCCCTTTCACTATGGTGACATTTGGAGAGTTTGCCAATCTGATAAATTGCGATGAACTGAGTTACAGCATGGCCCCCTGGACACAGCATTTCCTCTTTCCTCCCGCTGGTTTGCCAAGCTCCCAGAATTCAGTTCCTGCCTGTAGTTTCATTTCTTCCTCAGTGCTCTCGAGAAATGAACCAAGTAATTGGAACACACCCCTGAAATTCAGACTTGTTTATAGCTTGTCCTTTCTCTGGATTGTTGGCAAGGTATCTTTTGTATTTCTCTCTCTGTAAATTTGATCCTGAGATCTCAAAGGTAGTGGAAACAGAAGTTAGATTTTAGATTGCTAATTTTTAGAGGTATGATTTTTGTGTCAAAATACCACTGAAATTGGGATGAAACAATAGTCATATCCTAGTATTACTTCTTAAACAAGAATATGAGATTATATTCAGAAAAAAAAAATCTGGCATTTATCTTATCAGGCAGCAATTAATAATCATTCCACAAATATTTGTGGAAGTTTATGGGCCAGTGAACCCACTGAGATGAATAGGTTGTGTCAAATACTTGGTGTCAGATAAAATGTGAACTTTTCCACAGCCCTTGGAAATTTTACTATATTGAACCGGTGCCTTCCTTATGTTTTCATTTTCCATTCACTTTGTCTTTCTGTTTAATGCAGCTATTTTTCTGCTGTTGGCAGGAGTTTCTTTCTTCTTGCTGGGGAATTGGAAGGTATCTGATTTACTTTTTCTCTACAGATACCTCCTCCAATGTTTTACACAGTAATGTTTACCCTCTTTATAAACTGATCATAGTAGTGGAAATTAATGCATATTCCTGTTAAGAGGATTTATTTCTATGTCACTTGTTGGGGTTTTAGTTTAGTCTTAGGTTTTCCTGTTAAAGGAATTTTCTCCCATATGCATGTTGCTAGGGGACAAATAGCTGTACTTAAGAAAGACAAAAAGGGGAGTGGAGCGGGCCTGGCTACTCTTTTGTCTACACCTGGGTGTGGGGACAGTTCGCTCTGAGCGTCCGGAGAGAGAAGCTGCAGAGGAAGGAGCTGCTGCTGCTTTCTTTTTGGCCGTTCTTTCTTCCTGCTGGAAGCAACGCCGGGACCCCAAAAGCCGCTTTCCCTGCCCTGCTGGAGACCGAGCTGTGGCTGTCCTGCTCCGCTGCTGCTTCGAGCTTTCGCTACGCTGTAGCCCTGCTCACCCTGCCTGCCTGGGCCTCCGTGGTTTTTTCCCATCTGGATACATCTCGTCTGCCACCCGGGATTTGCGTTCGTCCCTGCCATTCCAGCCTGCTGTTCCTGAGAGCCCGGGATCGGCTGCCCAGCGGTTTGTGAAGCCTTTGTTCCATCCTTCCCGGGATCCCAGGGCACCAGAGCCGCGGGTTTCCCGAGCTCGCTCCGGAGCGCCCCCTGCAGCCGCGGGGGAACCATCGCACCTGCCCTGCTCACCGGGAGCCGCCAGCGCCCCTGCCGGCTGCGAGCGGAACTGCACCCGAGGGGAAAGGGCCCGACAGCCGAGAAGGCTGGGACTGGGTTTGTGATTGCTGTTACTGCCATAGTTGTTGTTGTTTTGTTTGACTGGTTATATACATATATATATAGAGTAAAGAACTGTTATTCCTATTTCCCACATCTTTGCCTAAAGGCCCTTGATTTCAAAATATAATAACTTGGAGGGAAAAGGGGTTATATCTGCCACTTCAAGGGGGGGCTTCTGCCTTCCTTAGCAGACACCTGTCTTTCAAAACCGAGACAGATCTTGGCGCCCAACGTGGGGCCTGAGGGCATTAAGAGATAGAGGTGAAAAAGGAATAACAGTTCCTCGATAACTTTATTTTGTGTGCTGGATATTGGAACCTTGTTAGGCAGCACTATGTGGTCTAGTTTACCCTGGTTTGGGTGGCATGTAGCCGTGGCTATATTCTTCCCCTTTGCAGCTCCTTACTTGAATATGGGTCCTCTGACTAAGGCTACCATTGCTGTTATCCAGCTTGCGTTATGGGTCGAGAAGGTGAGGAATTCATGGTTTTTTAACTTCCTCCGGAATGTGGGCACATGGATAAACAGCTATCACACACTGAGCACATGTTTTTGGGGTTATGTTAACAATGGTACCTTCTGTGAGGAAATGACACCAGGGGAAGTTTTCTACCAACCCCTCAACCAGTTCTTTGGGCCCACCCCATCAATTTTCGAAGGGTTTAAATTCCCTCTGAATACTAACCATCTGCTGCTGATAGGCCTACTCTATTTAGCATTCAAGGATAAGTTGAGATTGGCTTGGATATCTACCCGGACACCAGCCCCAGAGACTAGAGATCCTGCCCCAGAACCTGACATGGCCCCAGAGAGTAGAGTTCCTACCCCAGAGCCTGATTCTGCCCCAGAGCCTGACACGGTCCCAGACACTAGAGATCCTACCCCAGAGCCAGAGCCTGCCACAGCCCCAGACACTAGAGATCCCGCCCCACAGACTGATACTGCCCAACAGTCCACCTCAGAAATGGACTACCCAAACTGGGTGGGGGTACTGGCAAAAGGGATGCAGGAGATGTGCCAAGAGATGGGTCAGGTGCGCCAGGGGATATGCCAGGAGATGGGTCAGGTGCGCCAGGAGATATGCCAGGAGATGGGCCAGGTGCGCAAGGAGATATGCCAGGAGATGGGCCAGGTGCGCCAGGAGATATGCCAATTGCTAAGGGAATACACCTCCTCAGCTAGTGAAAAACCCTCTCCCTGCCCCAAAGAGGGTGAGTCCGATGGTGCAGCAGTGGAACCCACGGATGTTACAACCGTCCAGGCTTCAGCTGAACCACAAGGACAACCACAGCCAGCAGCAGTCGCCCCTGTGCAAAGGAGGAAGTATAAGACCAAATCAGTACGACCAGTTAATGATGATGGGCAACCAGGGCCCTCACAACCAGCAGGAGAGCCAGAGCCAGAAGTCATCACTGAGTCCCTGTCGCACGACAGTCTCCGTGCTATGCGAAACGACATTGTGCGAAGGGGGCGTGAGCCTTATACCACCTGGCTGCTTCGGGTTTGGGACCTTATGGGCACAAGTGTGCAACTGGATAGTGGTGAGGCAAGGTATCTGGGATCGTTGACCCAGGACCCAGGTGTGGACCAGATATTTGTGAGGGAGCCAGGGCCTCTCTCTCTCTGGGAGCGGCTCTTAATGAGTGTGAGAGAAAGGTTCATTCACAAAGAAAGAATGCAGGAGTATCATCATAGAATGCAGTGGAAGACACTCGAGCAAGGGATCCAACAGCTAAGAGAGGTGGCAATATTAGAGGTACTCTTTGGGAAGGATGGACAGCATGATAATGACCCTGATAAGGTCAGGTGCACAGGACAGATGATGTGGAACCTGGCAAGGCTAGGGCCATCGCAATACACCACCTTCATTGCAACGATTGATGCTGACAATACCCGAGAAACAGTGGGCTCTGTTGCCAACAGGCTCAGGCATTATGACAGCATGATCAATGGCCCGCTGAAAGCTCATGTCTCTGCTGTGGTCCAGGACCTCAAAGAGGAGATGAAGGAGATGAGGAAGGAAATGAGGGAGGAGATGAGGGAGGAGATGAGGAGGGTCAGTGTGGCACCAGTGCGAGTCACAGGCCCCCAAGTCAGAGCCCGTCGTCCCCCTGCTAGAGAGAGAGGGTACACCCCACGAGCTGAGCTGTGGTTTTTCCTGTGTGAGCATGGGGAAGACATGAGAAGGTGGGATGGGAAACCCACCTCTGCCCTGGCAGCGCGGGTGCGTGAACTCAAGGAGGGAGGCACTAACCGAGGGGGTTCCGCTAAGGTGAAGGTAGCCTCAGCCTCCTGTGACCGAGCTGCCAGGTATTACAGAAGGGAGGATGATATGTCGGATCCCCTTGAAGGTACCTCGAGCATGTACGCCCAGGGAAAGAATGATAACCAGGGCTAGAGGGGCCCTGCCTCTAGCCAGGAAGAGGCACGGGAGAACCGAGTTTTCTGGACGGTGTGGATCCGATGGCCTGGCACATCAGAGCCACAAAAATATGATGCATTGGTTGATACTGGGGCACAATGTACTTTAATGCCATCGGGACATGTGGGGGCAGAACCTGTATCCATCGCTGGGGTGACCGGGGGATCACAGCAGTTGACCCTTTTGGAAGCTGAGGTGAGCCTGACTGGGAAGGAGTGGCAAAAGCATCCGATTGTGACCGGCCCAGAGGCCCCGTGTATTCTGGGCATAGACTTCCTCCGGAATGGCTACTACAAAGACCCAAAAGGACTCAGGTGGGCATTTGGGATTGCTGCTGTGGAGGCAGAGGGCATTAGGCAATTGAACACCCTGCCTGGACTATCTGAGAATCCTTCTGCAGTTGGGCTCCTGAAAGTGGAAGAGCAACGAGTGCCAATTGCCACCTCGACAGTGCACCGCCGGCAGTATCGGACAAATCGAGATGCTGTGATCCCCATCCACAAGATGATCAGCGAGCTGGAGAGTCAAGGGGTGGTCAGCAAGACCCACTCACCCTTCAACAGCCCCATCTGGCCTGTGCGCAAGTCTGACGGGGAATGGAGATTGACTGTGGACTATCGTGCCCTGAATGAAGTGACTCCACCGTTGAGCGCTGCCGTGCCAGACATGTTGGAGCTCCAGTACGAGCTGGAGTCCAAAGCAGCAAAGTGGTACGCCACTATTGACATTGCCAATGCATTCTTCTCCATTCCTCTGGCAGCAGAGTGCAGGCCCCAGTTTGCCTTCACCTGGAGGGGCGTGCAGTACACCTGGAACCGACTGCCCCAGGGGTGGAAGCACAGTCCCACCATCTGTCATGGACTGATCCAGACTGCACTAGAAAAGAGTGAGGCTCCAGAACATCTGCAGTACATTGATGACGTCATTGTGTGGGGGAACACCGCAACCGAAGTGTTTGAGAAAGGAGAGAAAATAATTCAAATTCTCCTGCAAGCTGGTTTTGCCATCAAGAAGAGCAAGGTCAAGGGACCTGCCCGAGAGATCCAGTTCCTGGGAGTAAAGTGGCAAGATGGACGACGTCAGATTCCCACTGAGGTCATCAATAAGATCACAGCAATGTCTCCACCGACCAACAAGAAGGAAACACAAGCTTTCCTAGGCGCTATAGGTTTCTGGAGGATGCACATTCCCGAGTACAGCCAGATCGTGAGTCCTCTCTACCTGGTTACCCGCAAGAAGAATGATTTCCACTGGGGCCCTGAACAGCAGCAAGCCTTCGCCCAGATCAAACAGGAAATTGCTCACGCCGTAGCCCTTGGCCCAGTCAGGACAGGACCAGAGGTGAAGAACGTGCTCTACTCTGCAGCTGGGAACAATGGTCTGTCCTGGAGCCTCTGGCAGAAGGTGCCTGGTGAGACTCGGGGCCGACCACTGGGATTCTGGAGCCGAAGCTACAGAGGATCTGAAGCCAACTACACTCCCACAGAGAAGGAAATCCTGGCAGCTTATGAAGGAGTCCAGGCTGCCTCAGAAGTAATCGGCACAGAGGCACAACTCCTCCTGGCACCCCGACTACCGGTGCTGGGGTGGATGTTCAAAGGAAAGGTTCCCTCCACGCATCACGCCACCGACGCTACTTGGAGCAAATGGATTGCCCTCATCACGCAGCGCGCCCGAATTGGAAACCCAAGTCGCCCTGGGATCTTGGAAATAATTACGAACTGGCCGGAAGGTGAGACTTTTGGGTTATCTTCTGAAGAAGAAGAGGAGCAGGTGACACGTGCCGAAGAAGCCCCACCATATAACGAGCTACCAGAGAGTGAAAGACAATACGCCCTCTTCACTGATGGTTCCTGCCGAATTGTAGGCGCTAGCCGGAAATGGAAAGCCGCTGTATGGAGCCCCACACGACAAGTTGCACAGGCCACTGAAGGAGAAGGTGGATCGAGCCAATTTGCTGAGCTCAAAGCTGTCCAATTAGCTCTGGACATAGCTGAAAGAGAGAAGTGGCCAAAGCTCTACCTCTACACCGATTCATGGATGGTAGCCAATGCTCTGTGGGGTTGGCTGGAAAGGTGGAAGAAGGCAAACTGGCAGCGCAGAGGAAAACCAATCTGGGCTGCTGAAGAGTGGAAAGACATTGCCACTCGAGTAGAGAAGCTATCCGTGAAGGTCCGTCATGTAGATGCTCACATCCCCAAGAGCCGGGCTAATGAAGAACATCGTAACAACAAACAGGTAGATCAGGCTGCGAAAATAGAGGTGTCCCAGATAGACTTGGATTGGCAACATAAAGGAGAACTGTTCCTAGCTCGATGGGCCCATGATGCCTCAGGCCATCAGGGCAGAGATGCCACCTATAAGTGGGCACGAGACCGAGGGGTGGATCTAACCATGGACAGTATCTCCCAGGTTATCCATGACTGTGAGACATGCGCTGCGATCAAGCAGGCCAAGCGGGTGAAGCCTCTGTGGTATGGCGGGCGATGGTCCAAATACAAGTATGGGGAGGCCTGGCAGATTGATTACATCACACTGCCTCAAACCCGCCAAGGCAAGCGCTATGTGCTCACAATGGTAGAAGCCACCACTGGGTGGCTGGAGACCTACCCTGTGCCTCATGCTACTGCCCGGAACACCATCCTGGGCCTGGAAAAGCAAGTCCTTTGGAGGCATGGCACCCCTGAGAGAATCGAGTCTGACAATGGGACTCATTTCAAGAACAGCCTTATAAACACCTGGGCTAGAGAACATGGCATTGAGTGGGTGTACCACATCCCTTACCATGCACCAGCAGCTGGGAAGGTTGAGCGGTGTAATGGACTGCTTAAAACCACCTTGAAGGCACTGGGTGGGGGGACTTTCAAAAACTGGGAGATGCATTTAGCAAGAGCCACCTGGTTAGTTAACACTCGAGGTTCCACCAGCCGAGCAGGCCCTGCCCAATCCGAACCCCTACAAACAACAGATGGAGATAAGGTTCCAGTGGTGCACATGAGAGGTATGCTTGGAAAAACTGTTTGGGTAAAGTCCGCCTTGAGCAAAGACAAACCCATCCGTGGGGTTGTTTTTGCTCAGGGACCAGGTTGCACCTGGTGGGTGATGCAAAAGGATGGAGAGACCCGATGCTTACCTCAAGAGGACCTTGTTTTAGGGTGAACTACCCATGGCTCTGCACTTGTATCAATATCAGCATGTATATTTGTATATAATTTGGGTAATGCATAGATTTATATGGTTAAAAAAAAAAAAAGTTAAGTTTCATGTAACATGTTAGTATGGGAAAAAATTCGGGGTGGATAATGTTGGGGTTTTAGTTTAGTCTTAGGTTTTCCTGTTAAAGGAATTTTCTCCCATATGCATGTTGCTAGGGGACAAATAGCTGTACTTAAGAAAGACAAAAAGGGGAGTGGGGCGGGCCTGGCTACTCCTTTGTCTACACCTGGGTGTGGGGTCAGTTCGCTCTGAGCGTCCAGAGAGAGAAGCTGCAGAGAAAGGAGCTGCTGCTGCTTTCTTTTTGGCCGTTCTTTCTTCCTGCTGGAAGCAACGCCGGGACCCCAAAAGCCGCTTTTCCCTGCCCTGCTGGAGACCGGGCTGTGGCTGTCCTGCTCCGCTGCTGCTTCGAGCTTTCGCTACGCTGTAGCCCTGCTCACCCTGCCTGCCTGGGCCTCCGTGGTTTTTTCCCATCTGGATACATCTCGTCTGCCACCCGGGATTTGCGTTCGTCCCTGCCATTCCAGCCTGCTGTTCCTGAGAGTCCGGGATCGGCTGCCCAGCGGTTTGTGAAGCCTTTGTTCCATCCCTTCCCGGGATCCCGGGGCACCAGAGCCGCGGGTTTCCCGAGCTCGCTCCGGAGCGCCCCCTGCAGCCGCGGGGGAACCATCACACCTGCCCTGCTCACCGGGAGCCGCCAGCGCCCCTGCCGGCTGCGAGCGGAACTGCACCCGAGGGGAAAGGGCCTGACAGCCGAGAAGGCTGGGACTGGGTTTGTGATTGCTGTTACTGCCATAGTTGTTGTTGTTTTGTTTGACTAGTTATATACATATATATATATATAGTAAAGAACTGTTATTCCTATTTCCCACATCTTTGCCTAAAGGCCCTTGATTTCAAAATATAATAACTTGGAGGGAAAAGGGGTTATATCTGCCACTTCAAGGGGGGGCTTCTGCCTTCCTTAGCAGACACCTGTCTTTCAAAACCGAGACATCACTTTATTAGGGTTTATGTATTATCCAGTCACCTAACTTACATTGTCACGATGATCTGCCATTTTATTCCAATTAAAAGATTTGCACTTAGAAGACTTTTGAGATTTAAGTAACAACTAACTGATAAATGTTGTGCAATATTTGCTAATCCCAAAGGTCTTTTTTAACAGAGAGAATGGAAATGCAACAATGGAAATTTGAGGGGGAAATGTCCGAGTGTGTAGTTCAAGCAGCAGTGTTCTATTTGATACTGAAATACTAAAGACCCAAAACTTTTCCTCACAAAGGGAAATATTCAGAGAACAGTGAGGGTGAACTAACTAGCATGGAGCAATGGAAAAGAGTGGAAGTGAAATTAAAGACTGAAAATATACAGAAGACAATTAACGGCTGAAAATATCAAGAAGAGAAAATATCCAGAAGTGGGAATATATATGTAGAAGAAATGGTCAGACATCCTTGTTTATGCCAGCAGTACTGGAGTCATCCTCTGTGCCCTTCCTATGAGTCATGGCTACAGGCAGGTTTTCAAGGGTTCCACTAGATCAGGAATTTTGAGTTCAACCTGGAATCAGGTTCCACAGAGGAATTTTGTCCTAATTTATGTGTTGAGTCACACTGTGGTACAGTGGTGTTCTGCCTGTGTTACCCCGTTCAGCATCTCTTCTATCATATCAGCTTTCCAAGAGCTCTACCTGGGATGATTTAATATGGTGTGCAAGGCAGGGTTAGGGCAACAAGGACAGCTGTGAAGTTCCATATATCCATATGAGAGCTCCAGATGCAGCCAGGATGTGATATGACTCCAGATTCAGACCTGGGAATCAGAGGATATTCCTGGATAGAATGGTGTAGTCTCTAAAATCGTAATGTTATGTTATTTTGAGCTGGTAAGGGAGGAGATGCATCAGGAAGGGAAAAAGGTTAGCTGAAGTCTTGGCAAATCCTGAGCTGATTTCTTTTTTGCCTATTTCCTGTTGAATCTCAGGCTACTCAAACCCTCTCAAAATTCATAGAGCTGTCCAGGTTGGAACAGCCCTTAAAGGAGTTTGGCTGGCTACTCAAAGCAGGTCAATAAAGATTTCAGACAGTACTGTTCAGGACTTTGTTGTGCCAGGTCTTGAAAATTTCCAAGAATGTAGGTTCTCCACTGTCTCTAGAGAATTTGTTCCTGTGCTTAATTATCCTCCTAGTGATTTCTCCCCACCCTTACATTCAGCTGGAACCTTCTTCAGGCACGGGAAAGCTGCTATTAGGTGCTCCCTAAATCCTTCTTCAGGTACATAGGGCTGAATCACAGATCTGATCACACTGGATGAGTCAAGATTTTTCAGGAGGCGCTTGCCTCAATCCTCTTCCAAGGAGGAGATATTTCTCTTTTGCTCCCTCTCTAAGTGCAACAGCCCAGGAAACCTTGCCAGTGAAGAATGAGGCAAAGGAAGTGTGTTTGAAAAGCCATGGTGGTCAGGCAAACTCCCTGGTGACTGGAAAAAGGGGAACATTGTTCTTGATTTTTCAAAAGGAAAGAAAACAAGACCTGGGAAGTTACAGGCTGGTGAGCCTCATCTCTGTGCCTGGGAAGATCCTGGAGCTGATCCTCATGGAAGCAATGTTCTTGCACATACAAGACAAGGAGGTGATCTGAGACAGCCATCATGGCTTCACTAAGGGCAAATCATGCCTGACCAATCTGGTGAGTCTGGAATTTTTGGAGCCAATAGATGCAGGGTTTCAGGGCTCCTCACCCTGAGCACTAAATAAAGATGGCTCATCCATATGTTTGGGGTTTTCTAGAAGACTGAGCATGCTCTAGCCTAAAAAAAGAGTTGGAAACAAACAAGACAAGGTTTTCTTTTCGCTTGTCTTTCTAATAAGAAACTCTTTAAAGTCTACATGTATTCATGAGTTGTGTTATTTCTAGCTACTCACTCTTTCCTACTTGTTAAGTGTCTTGGGGTGATTTTATGATAATACTGTAGTTCCCTATCATCTGCTTTATGCCCAGAAATGGGTCCCACAGCTTTAAGCTGGGTCTGAGGAAAAGGGGTGGTGGGGGGAAGCCGGGTGAATTCTTCAGCATGGTTTGTGTTCAAGGACTCACACACACTCCCCTGCATTGCTCAGCCCTGCTTGCAGTGGGAGAGAGTGGATTCCTGCTTTTAGCCAGCTTGTGAGCTGAGGCAAAAAGTTTTCTCAGGACTGTATACCAAAATCCTCCAGTACTTCCTTCTTCTTCTGGAACTGTTTGGCCTAGCTGTGATCCAAGAACCAGATCATCGGACCCCGTGGACTGGCAGGGAGGCTGTGGGGACATGGCATCCTGGCCTCCGACCTCGGGAGGGGCTGAGCCAGCTACAGAGGGAACTCTAAATCCACCAGCTTTCTCCGCATCGAGGACGTTTAATATTGTAACAGTTATTCATTTTTTTCCCCGTGCCATGTGGGCACTTGGTTTGTTAAAGGAATAGTTTTTTTCACTTTCCTCCAAGAAATTCCTTTTGTATCGGTAGGGGAGGGACTGCTGAAACCTGCCTTCTGTGGAGGAAACGTTTCCCACTAAACTTGCCTCACACCGAGACATTAAGTCAGAAAATTCCCCCAACACTTGCTCAGATGATGCAGGCTGTTGGGAACCCAGGGAACAGTGGTTCCTGCCATCACAACCAGAGATTATAGAAGATCCTGAATATTACTGCAACAGTGAAGCAAGATGGCCGAAGTGTGGTAAATAAATCCCTTGTTCCCCTTTTATTGTGCACAGAGAAAGCCTCTTCATGACTCTTTCTTATGACTTTCCGAGTGAGCTGATTGAAAGATCCATCAGAGGAGCAAATGTAGATTGCAACTGCAGGTGTCCCCCTTGAAGGGACACCCCAAGACAGGGCACTACCAGCAATGTAAATACCTTTAAGCAATTTCTGCAGTCATTATGTCCTTTGATTGTTGACTTCAGGTGAAAGTAATTCAGAACAGTTCTAGTTCAGGAGGCGAGCTCGTGATGGTGGGATAAATCTGTACAAGCAACACACGCTGAACCCTCTCTCTGTATAGGTACTCCTGTGTACTTTTTGAGTCTGTAAATTTGTCATAAGGAGGCAAGATGTACCAATACTCCTGTGAATACTTCTGCAAATACTGCTGTGATTTATTCATGTATAAAGGACTCTTGTGGTATTTCTGATCTTCAGCTGAGTTATCTAGAAAAACACAGTGAACTCCTGCTTAGATTTAATATTCTTAATTTTAAGTGCCTAGGGAAAACCTGGACTTCATTTAGCGTCTTCTGAGCAACACCTATAAGCTGACACAGAAGCAGCACAATTGAAGTGCTTTAGTCTTCTACTGCTCTGGCCTGCATGACTCTGCCTGGCAGTCAGTGGCAATGATGTAAGTACAGATGCCTTAATTTTTATGCTGGAATATAAGCTTTTACCCACTTCATACATGCTGATTATATACAACTTAGCTGTGTGAATAGAGAATGTTAAGAAGAGTCAAATTACATGAGCCTTGTTTCGTTCTCTGTTATCTTGATATAAAATGGGCATAAACATACTGAAATCAGTGGTGGTTACTGCAATGTGAAACAGGTGTAATGATTACAGAAACAGATAAATTTAAACTAATTTTCTTCTCTTCTGGTTTAAATAAAATAGATTATCAGGTGTGAACTCTGATTCAACAGAAGCAAAAGACTTCATTAGCACAACTTCAAAATGCCTTTTTTTTTTCTGATCCATGTCCAATTTAATCATAACAATTAAATCTTTCAAAGATCAATAAAGACCTGTACCATTAATAAAATTCTTTTAAAACTTTGGATAAAATCAGGTTTTCAAATAATGAATAGAACTGCTGTATGTTATATTAGTGTGACTCAATATCGAATCAATATCAAGCCTATCATGTTTAATCTGATTAAGATCACCAGGACTGGGTCTCTCAGTGTAAAAAACACTATCAGGGGAGCAATATAATCTTATCTTCTATGGACTAGCCAGTGGACAAGATGAAAAGTATATTCTGTTATTCAGTGGACTGTATTTTTACTTTAAAGAATCAATCACGGATTATTTATGTCATTATCAGAAGGTCTTGCATTACAAAATGAAATGAAAGGTGTGCATATCACTATATTGCCATGTACAAATATGTAGGAGACCAGAAGGTAAGGAACTAATGTGGATATCTCAAACCCTGATAGGTGGATGGCTGTGGAGCCAACCAAGGATTGCAGGTAAATCACCAAGACTTGTTGGTAACAATAACATGCTGTGAGAAAGAATGGGATGTGGTGGAGAAGGGGGCCATGATAAGCAGCACTTTTGTGGGACAAATGTCCTTGTTCTGGTTCCTGGAAACAAGCACAACACAGTCCAGTACAAGCACAGGAATGAGATCAAGAAGTGGACATGGACTGGTGGGGAGGAATAAGCCACCCAAGACCCCCAAATCCTCTGACCCATTTCCAGAAAGGTCTGAAAGAATGGGCTGCACATAACAACTAGTTTGCATGGAAAGTGAGAATCTGTCATCAGGGTGGGGAAAATTATCTACAAAAGGTACTTCCACGAAGCCCAGGCAGTTCTCCCAGAACTCTGGACACCCCATCAGCTGCATCAACACTGGAATCAGGACTAGTGATCTCTTTCTTCCTTTCTTTTCTTTCTCTTTCTTCCTCTTTACTTCACTTTCTTTCTCTCTTCCCTTTCCTCTTACCCCTTTATCCAAACCGCACTGCTGTGTACTCATACAAGAGGCCAGGGGCTAACATAGCAATTTCCATGCAAAATGTGTAATTTACTAATAAAAGTTTGTGAGTTTTTGGAGACCCTTTGACTTCTGTTTTTCATGTCAACCACGAGCATTTATGGATTTGGGTGCTCCCTTCCTCTTAAGGGTGAGACATCACAAAGTTGTTGAAGGGTTTTGCTAAAGCCATCAATGCAGCTAGGTTTTGAAAGCATACTTTTCTTTAATGAAGGTTGATTACATACACTCCTTGGTAAATGCCTTTTTATGTACTTCACACAGATTTTTTTAATAGGTGATTTTTCCTAGAACTGAAATTTTAAATTTTAGTATCTCCTGCTGTAGCCAGATCAGAGGTCCAAAGAGATTTGAGATGAGAAGAATTTATACTCTCTATGGTTTTTTATTTTGTTCTTATTATCTTACAGAGCTTTACAGTTTTGTTGGGGTTTTTTGTTTTGTTTTGTTTTCCAAGTAAGAATATTAATCCAGCATTCTGAATAAATTTCCCATCTCTTTATCTTAATTGGAACAAGGGTCTTCAAGTTATTTTCCACATGTAGTCAAACACTGATGTACGGCTTTGAAAAGTCACTTCAATTCAGGGAGAATTTCCAAGTATATGAGAAATTTTGATCAATAAGATGGTAATCAAAAATAATATGTTTTGTACTTCTTTATCTGCCTACCCTCCTAAGATCTTAGAACTCATTGAACATTGAAGGAATGAAGCATATAAAATATATGGAGTAGGTAACATTATTTTCATTTAATAAATTGGGAAATCAAGGCATACAAATTTGTAACCATTTTTAAAGTGTCCTCTGGGGTTTTTTGGTCAACAGCTTTGTCCCAGGCTCTGGATTCAGAACACTTCATGGACTTTAATTGTGTTTAGCCCTTGAATCTTCAAGTCCATGTAGTCATCTGGAAGAGTTACCATTTTTTGTGGAGCCTTTGTTGCTGTGTGTGCCTCATTCTGTGATCACTCTACTTTGTGTTTCTCCCTGACCCTTGTTGTAGCTCAGACAAGGCCCCCACTCAGCAGTTTGCAGCCAGGGCCCATTGCCATGGGCACTGCATTTTGCTGCTATTTGCTATTATTCTTACAGGGTTTTTTTGCCATTCTTTTTGCTGTCCGTATTCCTGTTCTTTATCCTGTTTAGGGGATTACTTTTTTGTTTTTCTTATTCTCAAAGACAGATGTCCCAGACTTCATCCTCCTACAGAAGGAAGATATGGAACTTAGAATTGACATGGTTTGTGTGAGGCTGTGCTGAAAGAGGGGGGTCAGGTTTTGCTGCCAAGGGGATTTCCTAGCAGTAGTGCTTGAAGGGGGTGCTTGTTAGGAGCATGTTGGTTCAAGATTTAGGACACTAAGTCTATGGATAAGGACTTGTCAAAAATTATCTCACTTAAAATAATCTAGATGAAAGCTTTGATCATGAGTCCATCATGGTGCCACAGATAGTTTGGCCTTCATGTAAGGCCTGTCATGGTAGAGAGAACCTTGGACTCTGGCTTGGTGCTCCCATTCAAGGCCAAGAATAGTGCTCTAGGTGAAGTCCATCCAGTGGAATCAGGAAGCATATTTCTTCCTGTCACCACCATCCTCAGTCTTCATGCCATGGCTCTTGGCTGCCCAGAAGCCTAACATTGGTGACTATTTTGCCTTGTATAGTTGCTTCAACCCTAAGAGAAGGGAGAAGGGGCATGAGTGTGACACACTGAATGTAAGCATTTTCCAAAGCTGTCCGAGCCACTCTTCCTGCTGTAGACCAATTACAGACAGTGGAGTGTGCTGGATTTGCTAACGAGGTGTTTCCCTTATTTGACATCAGTTGGAGAAGACTCCTGCACAGAAAGCAGCTACATCACATCAGTTACTCTGGTTAAGACTATGCTGCAATAACTGTGTTGACCGTGTATGTTGTATTTGCAGTTCTACAAGGAAAAGCTTGCTCTGAACAGCATCCACTTTCTGCCACTGGTGTGCTTTTCATCATGTTGCTACTGTCAGCGTTATTGCCACTGCAGTTATTCTCCATACATGGGAAAAAACACTACAGCACTTCCACATGCCTCCCCCACCCCTTTTCTTTATCTAGAACTTTCTGGGCTACAGTGTCCCTTCTCTGTCTTCCGCTAACCTTGCCAGGCCACACTGGCATTCTCAAGAGTCCAAGAAGTCATCAGCAGAACCTTTCTAATGGTATGCTAAAAGGAGGGAGAAAGGCTGGAAGAAATAAGTCCCTTCTGGTAAAACAAAGCAAGATAGGAGGCTCTTAATTCTTCACATGAATGAGTTTCAATATGCACAGACAATTGTAAGTCAGCATGAGATAGTCAGCTAGAGATAACTTCCACTAAAAGCCATTAGAACTTACTCTTCCAGTCCCTGCCTATACACAGAATCCATGGTGTGTCATCAGACCCACTGGGAATGGGGCAGAAATTGCAATAGCAATGAGAACTCCACAAAATTTTTAGAATCATAGAATAATTCAGGTTAGAAGGGACCTCAGGAGGTCTCAGCCATCTGTGGGATCAGACTGTGTACCTCAGGGCTGAATCCAGTTTGGTCTTGAAATCCTCGGGTGATGGAGGCTCCACAACTTCTCTGGACAATCTATTCTAGTGCTTGATTGTTGGGAACTTTTTCATGGTGAAGATATTGCTTGCATGCAGCCATGAAAATGCTTTGCTTCCTCTGTGAATGCAGAGGTTCAGATCTCCTGAAGCCACGGTATGACAGCCCTGTCAGCTAGCAGTCCACAGCTCACAGCTTCTTAACTCACTCCGGAAAACTGCGGTCTCAGACTAATTAAACAGACAGCTGCAGCCCTTCACGAGTTCCAGTAACATATTGCCCTTTGCTGCTTCCAAGGCTTTCAGGAGGAATATGGTAACTCACATGGACTTTAGCCCAGTCTGTAGGCATTCACTGAAATTAAACAACCCTTCAGTTTCCAGGTTTTACGTAAATAATGATGTGCAATGAAAATGTGATTGGGGACTTTAAAGGCAAAAGAAGGTTTAAGGAAAATAAGAAAAGAAAGGGAGTGCACAGGGAATGAGGAGGACAGTCTGTATTTAAAATTATCTTGTGCCATTTTATATATCAACATTTGCACAGGAATTCAGAATCAGATTAGGTTTTATACAGCTACCCCCAAAATAGTTGGATATATTCCAGGTATTTATTATGTGCTGAAGCACCTGCCAGCCAAGAATGTGTTGTGAGAGATCACCTTCTTATGTTCTCAAGGAATCTCCATTACCCTGGCCTTGGGACAAGTTGTGCAGCAAAACTTAGTTGTTAAATCTCTGAATGCTGCTTTCATCTGGTGTCTGAGAGGGACAGTTTAAGGTTGAGAATCTTTAAAGGAATTTGAGAAAACGAATATTCATCATTTAGCAGAGTGTATCTCAATTTAATGTATCTGACAGACAAAAGGTACACACGGTGTGACAGTAATTACCCTAGGGTAAACATCAGTAATCTGTGAGTCTCTCTGAGACATCTTTGTGGTGTGATTCTAGAAGTTTGCAACTATCTGGAGTAATGTGATCCGTATACTATAGATATATAAAATGTATTTTAAAATATTGATTTTTTTTAAATAAACATGTATTGACACATCTATCTGAGATAAGTTACACATAGGAATTCAGTGGAGCTACTATTGCCATAATAGTAAAAAAAAAGTGCAGGTTAACTGACCTCTGTATTTTATTTCTGCCTGATGAGGGGGCACAACTTGTGCTAACAGTCTGCAGCATCTAATATTACAGTATAATGTATCTATGACTCAAAACCTCTGGCACACTGCATAACTTGGGTTTTCTGTGAAATGTTTGCCAATGTTTCACTTTCACATTGATATTTATTCTTTTATCCAGAGATGTATCACTCAGACCTCCGGTGTCTGTGGTTAAGGAGATCTTTGGCCATCACATCTGCTGACAGCAGAACTGACTGCCTTAGCAATTGTGTAATAGCACTATTTTATTTCCATTTTTGATTTACTAGAAGTAGGATTATGGTTCAGCATTAAAATTAAGTGCCTGACTACTGCAAACTCCATGGCATGCAGTGTGGTGGAAATCACTGTTCAGAGTGTCAGGAATCACGAAGAGCAGAGCAGCCGAAACAGCCCTGTGGGCAGCAGAAAGCTGCCACATGCTCTGTTTCCACTTTCCCACACCACCCATCCCATTGCCAGGGAGTTTTGTGGGAGCAATTGTGACTGCAGAAAAAATAAAGGAAGTTGACTCTGGGAAGGAGGGAGAATGGCGTTTCATGTTGAATGTTTAGCTGTTTGTGGTCTTTTTTCTCTTGATATCCAAGTCAGGGATCGGAAGCTTGTGTGGCCTGGCAATAAATTAAGTAAAATTTCCCAATCTGGACTGTTTTGTCTGTGACAACTACATACAAAACTGGTTTAAATATCTTAACTGTGTACAAAAAACTGTCCTACATGAGTATTTTTCTGCATTTGCAGGAACAGTTTGTACTGACTACTTGCAAATGTCATATCTATGTACAACTTGATCCCTTCTGCAACTGCTAAAGCATCACAATCGCATGAGAATGCCAGGGACAGTCCACCCACAATGTTAATCACCACATACACATTTAGATACACAAAGGAGATGAGCTACAGAAGTAGCTACCTGGGGGAACATGTAGAACTGTCAAAAATTCCCATCTGGAGAAGTCCTGTGTGTCAATTACTTAATTATGGATGTGTTGAGGAGTTCAGACCTGTTTTCAAGGCAATCTGTTGTCTCAAACCAGCTTTACTATCTCGTCTTTGCTGATGACAAGACAGGAGGTTCCTGGACCACCCAGGGAATTCAAGACAGCCTTGTAATGGGTTGTAATTAGGTATAAATTATTATGGCAACCATACATTAACTTTAAGCTTTTCTTCATCTTAGTATTAGTAGATTTCACTGTTTGCATGTTTTTATGCACTGGAGCACAACAGGTGTATTCATCAACCAGCCAAGGCTAAAAGGGAAAGCAGGGTGGCCTTACAAAACCTCTGGAGATCACAATCTGTTGATTTCTTTTGCTAAGGTAAATGAGTGTTGCCTCGTGGTTCTGTTTCTTCTGCTCTCCAGATTCCTAGAGACACTTTGTCTTTCTGAAGTGCTGTTTTTCCCCATCCCCAAGAATTGTGCCCCAGACCTGCCACATGGGACACTGAGCTGCTGAGGTTCTCTGAGCTCTGCTAGACCATAGTGTTCAGAAACAGTAGTTTTAGTACAGACTTTGAGAAAGATAGTGGATTTGTCAATAATTGCTTCAGGGAAATGATTATATTACCAACACTACCTTGGGCAATCCCCCTTTCCCTCAATAAGGAGGAAAAGACTGCCCAAGGGATGCATCTCCATGACGGTGTCCACAGCAGGTTTAGCCTATGTTTTACCAAAGAAACAGCTCTCAAATTGATGCAGGAGGCCTGAATTGGATGATAATGTGACGGGGTATGTTTTGATACAGAAAAGAGGAGCACAGCCGCTCTCAGCAACCTCAGCAGTAGAGCTGCAACAGCTCAGTGGTGCCTTGAAGCAGTGTCCCACCAGCCAGTGGGACAGTCAGCAGCTGCTGTAATACCACATCTAGTCTCCTCAAGTTAGGGAGGAAGAAAGAGGAAACCATATTTCTGAGAAAAGGGTTTTGAAACAGGAGAGAGAAGTATTTGGTAATAGCCTGAGGTCAGGGAACTCTGCATCTGGGGTTTTCACTTCAGGTTCGGGTTTCTAGGGACGAAGAACCGTAACTCCTTCTTTGTGTAAGTGAATAGTGCCCAGCTAAATGTGGCTTCACTCCAGAGTGAACTCCAAGGAAATACCGATGGACAAATAATATCCATTTCCAGTTTAATAGCTGTCTGTGAGAATGGAGTGCAACACTGTTTAGTTTCGACCAGCAATAACCCTGAGCAAATCAGTACCATCTGCTCTCAGCTCAGAGCTTTCCTGATTAGCATAAAATGAAATAAACGCAAAAGTTTCAGAAAATAACAGCTACCCCCAGAATTGTCAGGCTAGCACCATATGTCAGTCTTCCTTTCCAGCAATGCCCCCAAAGCTGTGGCCACCATTACTCAGGAGTGACAAGGTCTAGATCTCAGGCCTGAAATGTTCTTACCCACAGTTTTGGGGCTCCAGCAAAAATAGAACAAGAATTTTGTCATGCTGTTAAATTATGTTCAGCCTTGCTAACCTCTGGTAATGAATGGCTCCATCTGAATATAATGCTGCCAGCCTCTTTGCATCCATACGAAAAATAGTTATAATATACCGTAAGGACCTGTCAGGGAAAGAGCTACAGCATTTTTATGCAGGATAACTCCCTGAGAAAGCAGGATGAAATGAAACCACCTCAAAGTTTACTGCAGGAAAAAGCATTAGAGACAGTCCAGTGCGAGATGGGTCCCAGAAGGGCCCAGGGACCCACAGCAAACAAAGACTTTATTTCTGTCACACAGCCATGCCTGATGAGGAACTTGTGGAACCAAATCAGGAGCAGAAACAATGAAATGGCATGGAAGAAACTAATTTCTTATTTTTCAGATGTAGTAACACCCTCTCCCTTTTTTCTGCTGACAAGTAGACAAGAGTCAGAGCTAGCCCATGCTGCAGCAGCACAGGAATGTTGGTGGCAGTGTTGCGCTGAGATGTGGGCTTGTGGTCAGTGGGAATGGGCAGCATGGAGCTCAGCATGAGCTGACCTGCCCTGACAGGAGGCAGGATCATGGAAGCAGCTGGGCACCACATGAACTCCACTCTAACCATCGTGGCTGTTGGTTAGACTGACCATGAGCAGTACTGTGTTCTCTCCTGGAGCCCTGGGAAATCACAGTCAGGGTTAAGAGTCCATAAGCATTACACACAAGTTCTTGGGCTTTGAGTCCCAAAGACAGGAATAAATTAAGAATTGTTTTAGTTCGTCCCATCAAGCTAGAGACACTTAATACCTTTCCTTTACAACAACTCATGGTTTCTCAACACCCCATTGAGGTTCATGCTCCAACTGCTCCCTTCTGTACTTTGAATGTAAAAAGGGGGCATCTCTGCTTAATACATGTCCTTGCACAAAAGCAAGCTCCAGGCTTGTTCCCTGGCTCTCCCAGAATCTGACTGCAGGCTGATACTGCTCCTGCCATCAGCTAGGAAACAGAGGGATGTGAGCTGCCATCTCCACGTGTGCTTCTGGCTGGCCAGAGCCTGCCCCGGCTGCGTGGACCCCGTGCCCACAGAGCCCCCAGCCAGAGCAGCCTTTCCCACGTTGTCATTCCTAGTATCCTTCGCCAAGCCAAGCTGATATGGGGAAGATGCTGCATGTTCCAGCTGGGAAGGGAGAAGGAATGTGGGGAGTAAAAGAGTGTTCTTTGATGTGCAACCCTCCTCAGACACAGTGAGCTCTGTTCAAAGAGGGTAAGACATGCTTGTTGTTGCACAATAAATATAATGCAAAGAAGGACTTTCCCACCAGTAGTCCAATTTTAAATTTTTTTCTGCACTGTAGGTAGACAACTTTTAAGAGAGAATGAATATTTGTCTCCAAGTGATATGGAAAAAAAGTTGATTTAATCTTAATAAAATCCCAGTTCCTTGTCAGGGATCAGTTTCAAGCACAAGCACTGAGTTTAGCTGCATGGAATTTCTGAGTGCCTCCTGATATTCAATAAATCCCCTCATACTGAGCTCGGCTCATCAGCAGGGATCCACGTAGCTTTTACTTCATGTCCCGAGAGATGCCCTTTCAAAGTACACCCTCTCAAAGACACGATGAACTTCTCATTCAGCATTCTGCTGTTTCAGTGATCTAAACCCTAAAGTTAGATGTTGGAATTGAAAAAGGGCCTGGTGGCTCCGGCAGAGGGAGAAATTGCAGCCCAAAACCAATGTGGTTGATAAGAGCAAGCTCCGTTTATTAGCAATCCAGAGGCACTTATATAGTATACCAGCTTGTTAACTCCTAAGTGGCTTAAAAACTTATCAAAGCTCATTTCTACTTCTACATAATTGGACTTTCATTGGCAAGCTTCTACAGTTATGTTATGATTAAAAGAATTCAGAGTTCACCTCCCCTTCTCCGGGTCTTATCTACACAGCTGTAAATCTTCAAAACTCCCTCTTTGTTTCTCAGGCTTGGTTCTCACAGGGATTTTTCTCATGCAGAGTTTTTCTCACACACAGGCCTTTTGCTTGCAGGCCTATTGCTTGTATAGTTCTTTTATTGATCCCATAATTCTATCAATGATCCATGTCCCTGATCCTCTAACCAAATCCCAACAGTTAGATATAATCTTGACATGTCTGACAGTCAGAATCTGTTAGGATCTGCCAGAGTCTGCCAGTCCAATCTGGGACTGTGTGCAAGATGTGAAAAGGTGCAGAGGCAGAGGTGGCAGAAGAAGGAGCAGCAGCAGTAATTTCACAGATGATGTGAGAAAAATCACTGCCTTGCAGAGATACAGGATTCTCTTCTATGGAAATGAAGGTACTTATCCCAAAGCAATGAAATCCTGAATGTAAAACCTGAGTATGGAATATTACTCATTGAGTTTTTGGGAGAGCATTTAGACTACCTTGACTCAATCCTGCAATAAAGTTGCAAAAAATAAAGTCATACCACATCCACTGCACTTTACTGAAGATACTGTTGTGTGTTTCTTCTTTCTGAGAGTTTGTTGGCAGGGCTTAACACTTTCCTGATGCTGAGGCTACATTTGTTCACTGGCCTGGAGCCCTCCTGGCACAATTCAGCTTGTGTCTATACAGCCAAACTCTCCAATTGCCAAATCAGATGACTGCATCCAAACAGCCTGCAAGGACCCGGGCTCCTGCCAGCCCAGCCAAGGCACGGGTTGCCCACACTACAGGCTGCCCAGATCTCACCCACACCAGGGATCTTGCTGATGATTTAGTTGCTGATCATGAGTTGGTGCTCAGGCTTCAGTTCTGGCTCCATTTTGCTCTTGGCTGTAGACTAAAGCCCCAGGTGTTGCATGGAGAAGGCTGCTCTGGCCTGAAAGGAGATGATGTGAGTGGTGTGGTGCCATGGGGTGGGCTGCCCCCTCCATGCTCAGCTGTGCTGGTTGCAGCACAGCACCTGCTGCCCAGCTGGCCTGTCAGGCAGAGGAAAGCTGTCTTAGGAGCATCATCTCTGCCCCCAAACCACAGCAGGGATGGCAGAGATTTCCTGGCATAAATATGTGCACAGGGAAAATTATTTATGTTAGGAATGCTTTTCCAGGGAGGAAGAGGAAGGATGTGCTGGAGCTGAGAGCTTTCACAACAAAGGCAGAATTGTCCTGAACAGGAATTTTGGATTTTTACAGGCATTTAGGGAATCACAAGAGAACATGTGGGCATGATGGTGGCAGTATCCCAGCTCAAGTGACTGCGCAGACAGGCTGCTTCAGCTAGGGGCAGAGCAGGTACCAAGGGAGCAGCCACAGACTCCGGCAGTGGGGTGGGAGGAAGAAGAAGAAGAAAGCCCATGCAAGGAACCAGACTGTGCAAGGTATTGAAGGTGTCTGTAAATGAGTCTGGAGCAGGACAGGATGGTATGAGGCAGTGTCAGGTTTCAGGAAAGGCAGAAGAGAAGGAGAGATCAAAGGTAATTCCCCCGACAAAGCTATATGATTCTTCTGCTCCTTATCTCTAAATTAAGCCCTGCTTCTCCCCTCCCTGTCCTACCCCACTGCTGTCTCCCATTTTGAAATCTTTTCCTCATCTTCCTCCTCCCCACATCCAGTCCCTGTGCACTGTCTCTGTATGTGTTGAGCATTTACTGAAAGCGTGAGGCAGCAGCAGCCTGGGCATACTCTGGCAAGAGTGGGTTCTGTAGCCTTCACTGGAACCTATCCTAGCCTTGTTTCACTGTTGAGCTAATCATGTTCAGTGTGTGTGCCATGGCATGACAACAGTGCCCTGGAAGAGGATACACAGAAGTGGAAGGTCACTATGCCTGTGCAATGGCCCCCAGCTGCGACTTTCCAGAGTGCCTTCAAGTTTGCAGAGACAAGTGTTTGGCAACTTGGGCTGAGCATGAAAAGGAGCAGGCAGGAGTCAGTTGCAAGGTCTCAAAACTTTGGATGCCCTGTGGTGTCTTTTGCGAGAGAAGTGCTGGGAATCCATTGTATAACCATGTGCTTCACACCTCCAGCGGGTTTGAGCAAAGCAGATTTTTTGAAATCACATGAACTAAAGAGCAATGTCAAAACAAATGGGAAGTGTTGAGCATTTTGCAAAGCACTTCCACCAGTGTCAGTCACCCTTGCTAAGTTCCTTTAGCAGCTGCATGCACCCAGTCCTTGCTCTCCCACCTTCTCAGAGGGACCTTACTGATTTTAGAGGTACATGGACAGAAGACTGCCAAGAGGGTCCTTTTGCTTCATTTTGCAAACCCAGCTTTCAAAATTAGTGGTAACCACCTTTTAGACTGTGCAGGAGCTGTGATCAGCACTCCAGCCAGGCAGAGGCTCAGATGAGGGAAGGAAAGCCTTGGGGCCAAGGGGGGCCTGTGAATGAACATATTTCCCAACATACAAGTTTTGTTTTATCACAGCAAGATTGTGAATTGACATACTTCCCCTCCCAGCACAGAGAAGTCTCAAAGGCATGCAAAGGGTTTGTGGCAGAAAGTGTTTCTGTTCGGCCATCTGGGCTCCAGTGCCTGAGAGGGGATTTGGCTAACCCTGAGCACGATGCCATCTGCCAGAGCCATCCATTTCTCCTTTGCTATCTGTGTAATACTCCTTTTATGTACCCACAGCAAATGGCAGACCACCTGTGTGTTTTATCTTTTAAAAAGAACCCCCAACTTGTCTGGCTCTGAAATACAGGATTAGTTGAGAAAAGTTTTCTTCTGGACACAGTGTTATTTTTTTAATGTCCAAAGCTGAAGTCATACACAGACCCACGCCTATATTTAAGTTATGCTGAGGGCATGGATAGCTCATGCAAGAGCACATGTGATTGATTGTGTATTTTTTTATAAGCTCAATGTTTGTTTTACTGCAGTGCCAGAAACCCACAGTCAAGATTAGGATGCAATTGGTTTAGGTGCTTTACGGATGTGATGGGGGAAAACCATTTTACACTGAAATACAGATTGAAATCCAAGGACTGTCTGTAGCTAGGAGTGCCAGTGATTATTTCCACTTGGTTCAAATTATTTTGCCTCCCTTTTGAGAGTATCTCTCTTTATATTGCAGTGCCAATCTCATCTCAGATTTTCCAGGCTCCAGGGAGAGATGAAGTGTGTTATTTGTCATGCTGAAGGGAACATGAGCTGCATTTCAGCCAGAAGGGCTATTCAAGGGAAATGACACCACCAATACACTCTTTGCTGCAGAACAAGCAAACTCACATTGCTACTTGAAATTAAGAGTGAAGTATCTCAAATCACCCAAATTCCTAACATGGGAGAAACAACCAAGTCCTAGTTTCTTGCACACATTTTGCTTGTATCTGTGAGTGAGGACTGTTTTTTGGAGTGTTTCCTCTAGAGCTAAACAGAGTTTTGTTTGAAAAATATTATCAGTGCTTTCAGACATAAATCCTACATTCCTCACAGCTATTTACTGATTCACTTGTTCTGATTGATGGGGTAGCAAATGATGAATGTTTAATGGAGACCACTCCACAATTGGTCAAGGCGACTGCAAAATGTTTGATGTTTCAGAGCAATCAAATTGTTTGGGAACATCCCTTCCTTTGCCCTTGTATTTGTTTTTTCTCCCATCCCTTTTGGTGTATGTCATGGGAGTCTCTGTCTGGGCCTTGCCCATGGATTTGGCAGCTCTGATTGTGGTACAACTTCTCCAGTTATGGGCTTGGATGCCAGTAGAATAAATATAAATTTGGGATTTTTTTAAGGGAAGGAAAAAAACTAGTGATAGCTGTGATTATAACTCAGTGTTCCTAGTAGCTGGTGCAAGACCGTTTTATTCCATGTTTCTTTAGATGGTAGTAATTGTACCTGTACCCATGGACTACTTGTGTTTATTAAAATGATCTCATCAGAAGAGCAACTTCAGCAAACTTCCACCATGTGAGCAGAACCATCAGGGTCAAGATGAGGCTTTCTTTGGGGGAATACTTCAGTCATTTGGAGAAGTCTGCCAAGGAAATTTCACAGCTCTGGGATTGTTTGCCAGCTACTCACCTTGGTACTCCTTTTATTTGACTTTGTCTCCTCAGTCTGTTTCTCCATTCTACCACTTTGTGTCCCTGCCTGCCCAGTGCTTTCCAGAAGGAAAGAGGTCAGACAATGTCATGGTGGGGGAAGACTCTGTGCCTGCAAGGTGATGGCACCACTGAGCAAACCCCAGTGACTAGTTAGGATATTGTGCAGTCAAGGGGCTGAACTGCATCTGCCTGCTGAGGAGATGTTATGATATGACATAATTCCCCTCGCCTTGCTGCGTAGTTATTAAGCTGTGTTTTGAAACCTGTGGCTTAAACCGGAGACCATATTTTCTAGAGACAGTTGACTTAGTGAGTAACAAGAAGGTTGGCAAGCTACCAGGGGAAGTTGAACAAAAAGGTGTTTTTCATTCTGCAAAGGCTGCTGAGCTGACTGCTGATAAGGTGCCAAGCACTTCCTAGCTCATAGATCTAAACTCCAAATTCACAGGTCTCCTGAGGAATTTAGGAGCCACTATTAAGCCTATTAAATTCCTCTGATGTTTCTAACAACAGCTTAGATTTTATCACTAATAAAAGAAAACTCACAGCTCCTCTGGATTTAGTCCATCGTATCTCAACAGCTGAAAGAGAGCTTGGCTAAAAAGATAAAGACTTTTTTTTTCATTCTATCAGTGTATTAAGCTATTCTCCTTGCTTCAGTCCAAAATCAGGAGGTGCTCTGACATACTCTTGAGTGCATGCTCTGGAGTGATTCACAGAGTTACTGCTCTGGCACTGTGAAACTCCTGTCCCAGAGTGGGGGCAGGAGAACTTGTGCAGTGAGGTGCTGGGCCACCCTCTGGGTGTGTTAATGTGAGCGGTGCCATGGCTCCGGTTAACTGATGAGGGGACAGGCTGCTCTTCAACTGCCAGTTCCATGGGCTGGGAGCTGAGGACTGGAACAAACACATACAGGAGATGACACAGGAACACAGAGTCACAGTATGGATGAAGTTTGAAGGTGCCTCTGGAGATGAGTTAGTCCAGACCCCCCGCTTGGCACAGGTCAGCTCCAGCAGGCTGCCTGGGGCTGTGTCCTTTGCACTTTTTAAAATTTCCAACAATAGAAGCCCCACATGTGCTCTCTGGGCAACTTGCACTGTTGCCTGTGCACCTTCAGAGTAAAAAAGTGTTGAGGTTTTTTTCTGTTCAGGTGTAATTTCCTGCCTTTGAGATTGTGTCCATTTACTTTTCCCCTGTGACAGGCCACTACAGAGATGAGTCTGTCTCTGGTATTTATTTATACACACTGATAAGATCTCCCTGAGCCTTCTCTTCCTCTGCTGCAAAGTCCCAGCTTTTTCAGATTCTCCTCATGTGTCATATCCTCCAGTCCCTTAATCATTTTCCTGGCCCTTTGCTAGGCTGACTGCAGCCACGTCCATGCCTGTCTTGTACAGGGAAGTGCAGAATGAGACACAAGACACCAGTGCTGAGCAGAGGGGAAGGATCATCTCCCTCGATCTGTTGCTGATGCTCTGCCTAATGCAGTCCAGGAGGCTGGTAGCCTTCTTTGCTGCAAAGACACATTGCTAGCCCATGGCCAGCTTGTCTACCAGGATCCCCAAGTCCTTTTCTGTAAAGATGCCTTCCAGACAGTTGATCCGCAGCCTGCTCTGCTGCCTAAAGATATTCCTGCCCGGGTAATGGACTTGGTGTCTCATGAAGTTCCTGTCCACCTATTTCTCCAGCCTGTGCAGGTCCCTCTGAATGTCAGCAAAATGTCCTGGAGCATCAATCACTTTTTCCAGGCTGCTGACAATGCACTCTCTCCTATCGTCCAGGGCATTAATGAAGATATTTGACAGTATTGACCTCTGGGGTACTCAGCTAGTGAATAGCCTATGTTTGGACTTTGTGTCACTGATCCACACCTCACTGTGCATTTATCTGTCCATACTTCACTGATTTGTGTAGAAGTTTTGGGAGACAGCATCTAAAACCTTGGTAACATCAAGACAAACAGGGTTCACTTTGCCTTGTTCTTTACTGATGAGATTTGCCTTCAAGGATCACAGGCGCCAGAGACCTGTGGCAAATACTCTTCCTGGTCTGGTCTGTAGCAGACACCAATCCCAGCATTGCTTACATTGTAAGCATTGGTATCTGTTCTGTAGAGCAGAATGTTTCACCAACATCTGGTCTGAGACTGTTGGATTGTGGGTACCAGTACAGTCACTGCAGACCAGTAGGTATATTTTGGATCTCCATAATCTGTCAGAGGGAACGTGAGGACAATAAAAAAGAACATGATTAAGTGAAACTGGATGCACTTATTTAATGACAGCACTTTTAAAAACAATCCCTCTCTTTTTACCTTCTGTTCACTTCCATCCCCTCTCCATCCTCTTCCCAAAAATCTGCCAAAGCATTGTCAGTTTTTCATGAGAAATGTTTCCACCAGGAAATCAAATACTGGCTATCACAGTTTATGTGTTACAAGCTCATCTACACTAGTTGGTTTAGCCAGCATGAGAAATGTGCCCTGCTCATATGGTGAAGAGAAAGTTGTGGGGAAGATTTTTAGGTAAAATTTCCCCAAACCTACTGCAAAATTAATTTGAAAGGGGTGTGTACATTGCATTCTGAGCAGGATTTGACCAACATAAAAACCAGAAGCAGCCATAACTGTTCAAGATCAAGATGAGTCTCAAGAATGGCTTTTCAAACTACACACTGTGATGAGAACAATTCATACAAATGGAAGCAGAATCTTGGGGACAAGTTTTAAGCTTGGGGTTTGCAAACATTTCCTGGTACTTTCTTCCCTAGTTAGAAAGGGGAAAAAACACAGTCAGAGAGGGCAACAGAAAACCACAGTTTCTTTTGGGATTTTGGTTTGCTTTTATTTTTAGAAGCCTGACCGACCTCAAATGTTTTAAGCAAAGTGTTTACATGAATATTTTAGGAGCACTGCTTTTTACTACTGTCAAATCCAGTTGTGCTTCAAGAACTGCAGAGTCATAGGCACCTCTTGCTCTAAAGGAGCAGAGCAGGATTTCAGTCCTAGTCTGAGGAACTAGGTTACTAGTTATCCAGCAAACAGGCTGGATAACTTATTCTAGCAACAATTGGGTAAACTACCTAGGTGATACATAAAGCTTACCACATGCAGGAATGACATGTGGTAAGGTGTCATAGGTTAGCAAGCATAGTCCCGGAAGGGACGTCCTTGCTAAGGGGTGCTTACAGTTTCCTCTGGGAACTGATAGAACCTATCAGCTGGCCAGTTTGAATATGGACAACTCTCTAAGCCACTTAAAGTTGTGATCACCTCTGTGATCCACATTTAAGAATAGACAAACTCCCCCCCAAGCTCTCTCTCGTTTCCGGTGCTGGCACAGGTGGCTGTGGGCCCCGTGTGGGGGCCAGCGGGCCCGGCCAGGCCCTGCTTGGGCCAGGCCAGGCCAGGCCACGGCCATCCTGGAGCCATGGACCTGTTCCACCTGCGGAACCCCCCCCACTGCCTTGCCGTGGGCAGCCGGAGCGGCTCGGCTCTCTCCCCTCTCCACTGCGATAAGAAAAATTCAACATTCCAGCTGCAAAGCTGCAAGGCCGAGGTGAGATTAACCCTTTTATTGCTGTGAAGAGCTGAAAACTTGAGGGAAGAGAGAGAGGAGATGCTTAAAGCTGAAATTCTATTGTGAAGCTATGATATATCAGAGTACCCTGTTGTAATTTCATGAAGATATGGGGGGTGGAGTGTTCAGCTCATAAGCAAAAGCACCTGCGCTGAGATAGGCAGATGCTGACACAGCTGTAATTTCATGAGAAGTTTGGACAGGGAGAGATGAACCAGATGAGGACTTTTGCTCCAAACGGGAAAGGAGAAAACCTCAGTCCCTAGAGATGCTCCCAGAGATAGTCCTAAAGATGAAGATGATGAAGACCCTTTGCTCCCAGGGAAGGAGAAGGGCCTCTGTTTTTGTTTCTGAATGGCTCAACCTTAAAATTGTACCCCAAAAAACTTCAAGAGTGGACCCTCGAAAACAGTTGCGGGAAAAGCTGCAAGTCGGGGGAAAGGACTCACATGCAGGCAGAGAGACTCCTCTTCCTAAATGGACTGAACAATATTTGGAAGTGGGCGGCTGTCTCGTTGTGATAATGTTTTCATAGCATGAGCAAGAAGAGACTTCTCTTTCTAAATGGACTGAACAAGGTTATTATGGAAGTGGTAAACAGACTGAACATCTTAAGGGTTGTCTTTTCACATTGTCAGTGGGAGAGGGGAGGAAGGTGGGGGGAGGAGAAGAGTTCTGAAGGTGTGGTATAATTTTTTTTTTCCCTCTTTTAGGTCTGTTAATAAACTTCTTTATATTCTTTCAAGTTTGGTGCCTGCTTTGCATTTCTCCTAATTCTTATCTCACAGCAGATAAACAGTAATGAGTATTTTGGACCAAACCACTACACTAAATTGGTGTTTCTGCCCGGTTACAAACAGAACCCGCGACATAAGGCTCCAGCATTTGCTGGATTCCAGTGTTTCCAAGTCTGTTATATTTACATATGCATTATACACTTTTATATACGTGCAATGCATTCACATGCACACATGTATATAGAGACACACACTGCTGCCTGATGTGTTTCTTCTATGTAATAAGGATATTTACTTTTTTTTGCCTCTGTGCTCCTGGGAGAAGCAACCCATCTGAGAGGCTCTGGTGTTGTTACAGGTTGAACACATGAATTTTTTGTTGATGACAAGGTAGTGGGGAACTTTTTCCAAATTGCCTTTCCTCTGCTGACCTGTCAGCTGGATACTTTCCTTGAAAGCTGTGCTGTAGCAGTTTTACCATCAAGTTACTTACACACAGTTGTTGGTATTGAACTGATGAGCTTTAAAGGACAATCAGGATGTCTATAAAGCACATGCACTGAAATTCAGTTGATTTTGTACGCTCTCTTGGGAAATCTTTTATGATTGGTATAAACCCAACTCAGTTCTGATGAAACCTTTCCATCCTTTTGGTCCTAAGGAGATCACCTGGAGCTTCAACGCCGCAGAAAGGGTACAGTCAGTGCTACTTGTAGTTTCAGCTGTTGGATGTAGCTGTTCGAGCCTACAAAATCCAATTATGAGACCAAAAGAGTCAGGTGGAAATTACATCGTGTCGTCTGCATGGCAGTCTGGGTTGACCACTGGATCTTGTAGCTGTACAAAATACACAAAATACAGTTGTGCACAGTTTTCAACAGCAAGCTCTTTTAGAAAATGCTCCATTTTCAACTGATGTTGCTTTCAAGATGGTTATCAACATGTTTTTCAATTCCTGGCACTGCCCCAGGTGAAATCTGTCCCCCAGCATGAACAGAGCTTTTACCTACAGCAGTAGCAAAAGTTGTATGAAAGTGTGAGCATGTAGAAGCAGTTCAAGATCCAATTTCCATGAGGGCTCAAGGATCCACTTGCATTAAGCCAGTTTTGGAGCAAAGGCCCTGCAAAACTCCCATGAAGACTACAAACACAGGATTGTTTAACTTCATACACCTAAGTAGTCTCTTAAAGCCAAAAGAATTGCCCGCGCTTAAGATCATCATATACACACATGATCTGCTACTTTAGGACCATACAGGGGCTGATAATCTCATTATGTATTCACACTTGATAAAAACATTCAGGAAATCAGACACCTTCTTACCAAGGTCATTTTTCCTGGAGTAGAAGTGTGTCATACAATCTCTTCCCTGACCTTACAAAGCTCAGTATAGCTCAGTACCAAAGGAGGCTGGCTTCTGACCCTGGTTTTGAGGACTTCTTGAAGCAGATCCTGAATGTGGCCCCTGATTTCTGATTCTCAGAAGAGAAATGTTTCAAAACACTTTTAAATTAAATTTTGCTATTTTTGTGTTCATGCACACTGAATTGGCTGAGTCCAAAGCCATATACTACAGGCATGCACGTATCTCTCATTATATTTTCAAGTAAATGTCATTCAAAAGTATGCATATGGAAAAACTGGAGAATAATGCGTAAGTAACAATCATTACATAATGATTTAATCCAGTGATACATCACTGATTGTAGCACATGTAGTAGAGTGCTTTGGTTTTCAATTAATATAACTGAGATAAAATATCTGAGAACACTGCTCTTGACATTTGATCAGTGCCATGTTTTGAGTTTCTGGAGAAGCCTTAAAGGTTAGTGCTATATTTCATCCTTCCAAGTTCTGCATTCAAAAGCTCAGTCCCATGAAATATCACCTTGTGCCAAGAAAAGGCAGACATTTTTAAATCACATTCTGATATAAGCTGTGCAGAAGTCTCAGTCAGAATCTTCTTTGCAGGCAAAATCATTGTCTTCAAGAATGGCTTAAAACAGTTGAAGTATTTTTGAAGATAGGTGCAAGATGGAGAGGAGAGGAGAGGAGAGGAGAGGAGAGGAGAGGAGAGGAGAGGAGAGGAGAGGAGAGGAGAGGAGAGGAGAGGAGAGGAGAGGAGAGGAGAGGAGAGGAGAGGAGAGGAGAGGAGAGGAGAGGAGAGGAGAAGAGAGGAGAGGAGAGGAGAAGAGAGGAGAGGAGAAGGAAAAAATATGCCCTGGATTGCAACATGGCCACCAAAAGAGCAAATGGAAAGAAATCCAACTGGGCAGGGCAGAAAGGGAGGTAAAAGATCATTTTCTACCCCCAACAACATAGTCTGAGAAGTAGAGAAACGAAACCAAACCAAACAAAAACAAACAAAAAAAAAAAAAAAAAGGGGAGATTTAGCATCCACTGGAGAAATCTTGTGGGCTGAGTCAAAATATCTGGAGGAAACAAGGACTGGAGGGACAGTAGTTGTAGCAGACTTTTGGATGGAGGGATACCTGCCAGGCTTAAGCCAGTTACTGGGCATTGGGACAGTGAGGAAACCCTCCTCTGGACCTTGTGTGCACTGTCAGCCCAGCATCAACCCGGCTGCAGAGAGAAGGAGGATGGGGTAGCTGTAAGGGATGTGCTCCTTCTCCAGAGCCTGAGCTGGCCTGGGGTCAGAGCCTTGAGAACAGCACCAAAGTGCAAATAAGCAAACCTGGTCTGAATCCTGGGAAGTGCTAAAAAAAGGGGTGAACACCTGCTGCAGCTGTGGGGTGACTCCTGCCCCAAGCTGGAAGAAACATAGGGGAAGCAGAATATCACAGAAATATCACTTTGATTATACCTTTAACCAGAAGGCTGAGTCCCTGGCACTAGAACTGGAGAGAGTCTTGTGAAATGACTATGGGAGGATGTGTGTCTGAGGATCGTTTCTGGTGAAACACTGGGGCAAAGTGCTCACTAAGAGCCGAGGTCTGAGCTGCTGAGAACTGATGGCAAGCTGTGTGCTGGCTGGAAACAATAAACTGTCCTACAGGCAACTGTTGTGACTCATTAGATGACACAGTCCTTGTCCCAAAATACTGTCCTTCATGGATTAGAAGAGAAAAATACATATGTAGAAATACTAAAAATACCTCTGCCTCCCTCATGCCTGCCTGACAAAAGGACATCTCCAGCAGGTGCACCTACGCAGCAGGCACAGGTCTTGCAGAGAAGACTCTGTGCTTGCAGTGTTCATCCTCACACAGCAAGAGACAGTTAAAAATAGCTTGTACTACACAAACATCTTACAACAAGTCAAGGAGAACTTACAAAACCATTTCAGGTGCCTTTTTTACACATGCAGCTGTGTATGCCTTGTTTTTCTGTCTTTATACAAGTCAAGAAGTAATTTCTAGTATGGTTTTAAGATACAAAACAAAGCATCAGATGTCCCCCAAAGACATGATTTTAAACTCTGTTTCTAAGGTGGGATCTGATGAAACAGTAGAGATTTTTTATTTTGTCAGGTAAAACTTTACCAACTTTATTGCCTTCACGGGGTCAATAAACCAAGACAGGGTTCTGAGGCAGTCACATACAACAGATGTTGGGATTTTTTCAAACACAATATAAAAGCCTTTTGAAGAATAACTCTTGGATTTCATAGAATTGCCTTGCAAAAGTAACTTCTGCACCCTGCTAAAGAAATCCAAAACAAGAAATGGGATGAACATATATATTTACACAGATTTAATGGTCTGAGCTGGGAAAGGAAATACTTCTGTATTTGAACATACAGCCCTAATGAAAGAATAAAGAGCCAAGAAGCCTGTAGAAGCAAGCAGCCAGCATTTCTCACTGAACCACTCTTAGTATCTGTGTCCTTTGAAGGAAGAGTTTCAAGCAATACTGATGACATCTGGTTTGTTCTCATTCCTGAACCTTCTTGCCTGTAACAGCACAGAATAATCAGAAATTCCTCGTGCTCTTGGCTGCTTGCTTTTAAATTAGCATTCCAAGTCAAAACAGAGAATTTTGTTAAACACAGTGTCTCGGTTTTGAAAGACAGGTGTCTGCTAAGGAAGGCAGAAGCCCCTCTTGAAGTGGCAGATATAACCCCTTTTCCCTCCAAGTTATTATATTTTGAAATCAAGAGCCTTTAGGCGAAGATGTGGGAAATAGGAATAACAGTTCTTTACTATATATATATATGTATATAACCAGTCAAACAAAACAACAACAACTCTGGCAGTAACAGCAATCACAAACCCAGTGCCAGCCTTCTCGGCTGTCAGGCCCTTTCCCCTCGGGTGCAGTTCCGCTCGCAGCCGGCAGGGGCGCTGGCGGCTCCCGGTGAGCAGGGCAGGTGTGATGGTTCCCCCGCGGCTGCAGGGGGCGCTCCGGAGCGAGCTCGGGGAGCACGCGGCCCTGGTGGCCTGGGATCCCAGGAAGGGATGGGACAAAGGAGCTTCACAAACCCCTGGGCAGCTGATCCCGGACTCTCAGGAACAGCAGGCTGGAATGGCAGGCTGGAGCGGCAGGGACGAACACAAATCCCGGGTGGCAGGTGAGATGTATCCAGATGGGAAAACCCCACGGAGGCCCAGGCAGGCAGGGCGAGCAGGGCTACAGCGTAGCGAAAGCTCGAAGCAGCAGCGGGGCAGGGCAGCCACAGCCCGGTCTCCAGCAGGGCAGGGAAAGCGGCTTTTGGGGTCCCGGCGTTGTTTCCAGCAGGAAGAAGGAACGGCCAAAAAGAAAGAAGCAGCAGCTCCTTTCTCTGCAGCTTCTCTCTCTGGACGCTCAGAGCGAACTGACCCCACACCCAGGTGTAGACAAAGGAGTAGCCAGGCCCGCCCCACTCCCCTTTTTGTCTTTCTTAAGTACAGCTATTTGTCCCCTAGCAACATGCATATGGGAGAAAATTCCTTTAACAGGAAAAAAACTAAGACTAAACTAAAACCCCAACACACAGTCACACAGACTGGCAGATTTTTAGTTTTTTGCTCTTCAGTCTAAAATTCTTCAAAGCCTTAGTCTTCTCAAAGGAATAATTAAAAAGTGGGCTTGAAGCGCTAGCAGAGAGAGTCCTTGCAGAGGGAACAGCTCCTGTGTCTGGACTACTTGTGCAAATCTAGTCCCAAGGTTAGTTTTTAGTCCCAGGAAACCTTGGGATCTTATCCCACCAGAAATTAGTCCATCCAGGCTAAACTGCTGTGCATAGAAAGGACAGGATCAAGCAGCTCACAGGACTGCTGACAGCTTTGAACTGGACAGAATGAGAAGCTTTCATGCCTGAATTATCAGCTGGGTGCCCTTTAGCAGCTCTGGATTCACACCAGGCTGAAGGTGAAAAGTGATGGGCATGTGTGCAGTGGCTGTACCCTCATACTCATAGACTCTCTCCACATGCTCAAACACACACGTATGCGTGTGTACATATGTATGTTTGTATAAATGTGCTTTATTTCTTCATAATTACATTATTGATATGTAATATATGGTGTATGTAGTCTGCAGTGTATATACTTTTTATCTACAGCTCTTCCTATAAACGTGGTTATCTGTACACACAAAGACACATATAATCACAGCATTATTTTAAATTCCAGTAGTACTGGAGTTCCCAGTGTCTCATGAGAAGGACACAGGAATGCAGCCAGACCCTAGAACTGCACCTAATCTTCTCAAGAAATGCTTGTTTACAGTCTGCCAGGTAAATTGTTATGTACAAAGCTGCAAGTACCAACAGACACTGATTTGGCAACCCAAGGCTGAAGCAGGTGATAATGACACATCTTTGTCTTAAAGCAATCCCTAACACATGAGAAGCTTCAAAGATCAGAGCATCACATTGTTTTTAACGAAATGAGATGGGAGCATGATGCAACCCACACTGACAAGGGATGAAGCAAAAGAGTGGGTGTTCCTTGGCTACTGCCAGTGGGAACTGCTCTGATGGCTGCTGCCATGTGCTGGAGCAGGAGCTCAGCACACACAGCCAGATTTGCCTTCCAGCCCTGGGTGCTGTCACTGGCTGCTAGATCTGGCCTCTGGTGAGTTTTCCAGCAAAAAATCACAGTTGGTAGAGTTCCTCCAAATGAGTGGAGATGACCCTCGTGCCAGTTTATGGCTCTCAGCAGTGAGGTTCCAGGCAACCCTTCATCCCAGCTCCATAGCACAGGTGGCTTCCTGCAAACTTATCAGTCCCAATTCCCTCTGCAATTCGACTACATAGGCTTGGAGATTACGACAGTGTTCACAAAGACAAATAAGGAATAGGATTCTGTAGTTTATATCTGATGTGTTTTAAATACACCATAAAAGTCTGTTCTGTTGCTCAGGTACACACTGAGAGCCACAGAACCAGCAGCTGTGACACAGCAGGTACCACAAGCCCTGGATCTCCCCAGAGGGGAGGAGGAGTGCATTGGCTGCCCTGCAGCCAAGTACAAGCTGTGCTCCTTCATCACATTCCCCAACATGCTGAACATCGTACAGTAGGCTATGAAAACATACAGAATTCAAACTTTGAATTCCAGTTTTACATAGATATGAGCTGTCTGATTACCTCTAACCATCAGGCTAGGAAGAACAATGAAGATAATTTGCTTGAGTTTTTACCTAATTCCCTCAAACTAGTCCTTGATTCAGTTCCGGTATCCACAGCTGAATTTGAGGATATCCTTCAGAGAAACATTGACTGAAAACTTCTCCAAGAATGGCAAATGTATGACAAATACCAATTTCATTAGTGAAAATAATTATGTTATTTCTTGCTTAAACTTATCTATCAACTCTAAATGCAGGAAGTTGTTGTATCTTTACATATAACATCAAAAGCCTCATGCAGGGTCTTGTAAACCATTTAGAGAAGAAGATAGGTAGACTTTGGATCTCCTGTAAGAGATTCTTCAGGCCTTCAGACAGTACTGGTCTATGCTGAACTTTCTCTGACTTTTTTTTTATATCCCTCTTGGAATGTGAAGTCCAGGACTAGACAGCACATTCCAGCTGCCCCCATGACAAATGCGGAGGCGGCAAACCTTACGGAGAGGTCCTGCTCAGTGACAAGCAGGGAACTGCATTCAAGAACAGCATTGACCTCAACATCATATTACAATTTCATTACAACTGATTATCAATCAGTAAGTCCTAATCTTTTCCAGAATTACTGCTCTGCCAGACAGAGCATCTTACTATGCAAACATGACTTGTGGGTTTTTTTGTTCCTAGATATGTTGTATTGTATTTTTCCAAACTGAAATACTTATTATTTGCTTGTGCCAGTATTTTTACTGATTCCCCCAATATTATCAATAACAACTGTTTTCTTCTGGATCTCTCCTGAAAAAGACAAAGATCAGGTGTCAGTTTTGTCTTATCTTTTATCTCAGTCAGAATATAAATTAAGATTAAACAAGCTTCCTTACACAAATCTAGGTGTATTGCTCTAACATCCTGTTTATCAACCAAACTTTTCCAACTAATTACTTGTAAAATTACTTGTAAAATGAGAACGTAATATATTTCATAAACCTAGGTTGTACAACACTAATCCTATTACCTTCCTGTAATTATTTATTAGTGGACCACTCCACCAGTTATCGTTGGAGATTGGCTGGTTGTGCCAATTAGGGGACCTGATACACCAAGCATCCAATGAACTGAGCTCCCATCCAAAGCTCAGACAAGGCACTGCTGAGACTTGAGTAGTGGCACAACTCACACCACATGTGCCAAGCCTAAAATAATGCAATCAAGAAAAAAGTGTGAACTTTTTAAGGTCTGACAGATCTTGTCTGATGCATCAGGGCAGAACCATGAATTCCCTCTGATGTGGACAGCAGGAAGGCACCATGGGCTCATTCTTTCCAATCCACACTGCCCACAACCCAGAACTCTATTCCAGCCCTCATCACCATGGAATGCAGCTTTACCTGCCTTGCAGACCCCCAAACCAAGGATCCCATGGCCTGGGGTTTCCAAGTTCCCTGGTTACATCCAGTGGCCCTAGGGCTTTCTCACTGGCAGCCATTCTAGCCAGACTACTGGTCAGCCTGGTGGTGTGGCCAGTCACAACCACTACAGCCATTCCTTGTTTTCTCCCACATCCCATAGCACAGCAGCCTCTACTAAAGCTGTAGACACAAAGCAGGCTTCTAGCCCTCCACATGGCCCAGCAAAGGGGCGCCCATGTTCCAGCTGTATCCTGGTGGTGTATCCCCAGCTTGTGAGACCAGACCCCTGGCACTGATTTTGCATGTTCAAAGCTCTTACTGACCAGACTGGGCTGCACGGGGAGGTCATGGTGGTATTGTCACTGTGGGCATGCTGCTTTGCACATGTCAATGACTGCAGTCATATGTCAAGAACCCCAGAGCAACTGAGATGCTGATTTTTTCTGGCATTGCTTGTTCATACCCAGAATGGGTATGGAAGTAAAGTAGGGTGGGATGATGTTGATGTCTCCGTTGTGTGTGAGAGGAGTGGTTCCATGGGGATGAGAGGCACAGCCTGTGGGCTAATGCTCCTTCCTGCTCCCAGGGCAGAGAGCACAGGGGCTGGGTAAAGCCCCATGTCTGCCCCACGTCTGCCCACTCTGGGTCTCCCTGGCAGAAGACATCTGTGGGCAGGCTCCATCTGCCACCCAGGCTGCACTGGGCTGCCCAGCGCATGTGAGGGTACATGGAGGAGTGGTGGCATGAGCTGAGGCTGCTACAACATCTGCATCCTGTGAGCAAGCAGGAGCAGCCTGTGGTAGCACTGCACATGGGCGTGGAGGCAGCGGGAGGGAGGCAAGGACATGGCTCACTGCAGGACGCTGCTGATGAAAGGCAACCCCCACCCATTTTGCTGTCTCTCTCCCATACCTAAAAGACAATAAACAAAACATATGTCTATTCATGCATATGAACAAACACACCCATATTCATACATATAAACAAACACACCTGCCTGCTTCACACATACATATCTTTTCTAAGAATATAATGGAAATTCTGTTTGCAGTTTTCTGGAGCCCCCACAGTCAAATCACGCAGGAAGGGAGTGACATATAGCTGTAGTCAGAAAGCAATTTACCTTTCCAGCTATTCTTTGATCAATTGAATGGTGTTTGCTTAAAGGTAATTGTCATTGTTTAACCCCAGCTGGCAAGTGATCCCCACACAGCCACTTGCTCATTCCCCCAGGCAGGATGGAAGAGAGAATTGGGGGATTAAAACTGAGGAAACTCATGGGTTGAGATAAAGACAGTTTAATAGGTAAAGCAAAGGTCCTGTGCACTCAAACAAAGCAAAGCAAGGAATTCGTTCACCACTTCCCACGGGCAGGCAGGTATTCATCCATCTGCAGGAAAGCAGGATCCCATCACGCATTACAGTAACTGGGGAAGACAAACACCATCACTCTTAACATGCCCCTTTCCTCCTTCTTCCCCCAGCTCCATGTTCTGAGCATTATGCCATGTAGTCTGGAATATCCCTCGGATCAGTTGGGGTCAGCTGTCCTGGCTACATCCTGTCACAACCTCTTGTGCAGAGGGGCAGAACAGGCCCTGACTCTGTGTAAGCACTGCTCAGCAATAACAAAAACATCCTCAAATTTTCAACACTGTTTTCATCACAAATCCAAAACATAATCTCATACCAGCTGCTACGAATAAAATTAACTCTACCCCAGCCAAAACCATCACAGTAACATCAAAGAACTAGCTGCAGAAGTCTTGTGAGAAGGTGGAGTCAGAGAGGAGAGGAATAGGAAACACCCCTCTTCATATTGCTGTGATGCTAAGGAGAATGTTTCCTACCCCACTGCCTTTACTCTGCTTTTAAGAAGTTCTTGGTGCTCAGATAACGCTTCCGTGATCTGTACTAGTTTGTGAAGGCAGGCACCTTGAAGTTTTCTTCTTTGGAGACTTCATGCATTTAACTGGAGGGGTGTCAAGGGCAGCTTCCAGGTAGAGGAGGTGGATGCTGTTTGAAGACATCCCTTAGGACTGAGTGTCCCTGGGTCTGCCCTGACTCTGCAAATCCTCCAGGCCAGAAATAGAAATATACAGTCACAGTCCAGGACAAAAGCAATCAAATTCTGGATAAGCTGCCAAAAAAATCATCAGCCTTGGTTGTTCCAATAAGGAGGCTGGTGTGGGAGACCAAGCAGGCAGTAGTGCTGCAAAAGCCTCAGGAAAAGTCACTCACTTGTGATTTTTCTGATGAGTGATGTCTCTTTGAAATAGCACTCATTTCCTGAAGAAGCTGCCTTCCTGGGGGCCTGTCAAGGTGGATGAGCTGACCAGCTAAACCCTTCACCTGCACAGCACAGCACAGATGATCATGGAAATGCTGGGCAGGATGCCATGGTCCTTGCTTGAAAGGTCAAATCAGGGCACTGGTGATGGCAGCCCAGAGCCCCAGCAGGCTCATGCCAGAAGTCAAGCTAAGGGATGTCATGCAGAGGCTGTCCACACTGTCCAGGCGTGGTCTTGGCATGGGCATCCTTGGAGCAGGGAAGCTCTTGTGAAGGTTTTGTGATGTTGGAGGTGAGCTGCAGGGTCATTCCCAATGAAGGCCACTCCTTTTCCTATGGTGAGAACAGTGAATGTTGCATGTGCATTGGAAACGAGCTTTATGTTCACTTTATGTAATGAAATGTTGTGATCTTTTCGGGTTCCAGGCTACTTGCCTTGTCCATGCCTTTCTCTAATACTGCAGGTGTCTTCATCCAGATAAGCTCTGGTATTGCCTGGGCATTTGGTGGGGTTGTGCAGCTGCCAGGAAAACCCCTTCAGGCCAATTTTTCCAGCAGGTTGCAGTGGATAATACAGGGCTTCCAGCCCACCAGGGACCCTTCCATCACTGCCTGCTCAGTGCCACACAGATCAAACCAAGCTCCCACACATTGCAACCAGGCTGGGAAAGCTTGTCCTTTCCTCCACTGCTCCCACAAAAATGTGATGGAGGGCTTTTGGCCAAGACCTCATCACCCCAATAACCCTTCTGCTGTTTTGTCTGTACTAACAGGTGGCTTTGCTGGATGTAATTCTCAGAGTAAAAGACAATTCCACAGACCCTGCCGTGTGTGGGAGTGACCTGGGCCACAAGCAGGAGCAGCCCCTTGCGCTCTCCCCTGTTCCCATGGGGGAGCTCGGCTCCCTCCCTCCCGTGCTGCCTCTCTTGCTGTAACCCAACCCAGTTCCTGCATCCAGCATTTTGTGGAAGAAACTGTTTCCTATGATCTGCTGATCTTTGATCATCTAATATAACTAAAGATCATGAATTAATGCTGCTGCTGTCTCACAGGGAGCCCAAGTTCCAGATATTCTGTTTGGTGTGCTGTTGAGATCTCTGATAGCTGCATTTTTGTGACTGGTTAAATAGCAACTGTGTGTGGAGAGCAGGGTTGATGGGAAGGTGACAATAGTCCCTGTTGCAAGGATTTGGTTAATTATAGTGGAGCAGCTCCTCTGCTGATGTGAATTGTCACAGCCCTGCTGGAAAGCACAAGCCATAAAAATTCACATCGGCTGAAGACACTTCCCATCAGCCAAGAATTTGCTGCAGCTTTGTCTCTCTAATATAAATATTTATGTGGATGGATCTGGCTCCATCTTGCAATTTGACAGTCTATGAAATACCTGCAGCTGCAGGTCCTCTCCTCATCCCTCTGCCTCATTATTGCTCTTATAGAAAGTATTATAAACAGAGCTATTGCCTGACACTAGGATTTTTATTTGAATCTTGATTCCACAAGAGTCAGATCATATTACTATTGGCAAGTTAACATGCTTCTGAATTGCCTTTGTTATCCTTGTTGATATAAGACGTGCAGATTCATTCTGAAGCATCAAGAGACCCAGAAAATAACCGTACATTTCAACCTGAAATCTTCCCTATGTCTTGCTTATTGTCTTTAACAGAGCACACAAATGAACATGTTATATTTTTAGGGCACTGGCTGCTTAAAGCCTAGAGATCATGGTGGATATTTAAAGAAAGAACAGAAGGAAATGGATCACTACTTTTCCAGATGTTTTCTGAAGAAGTGCTTGTGAGCATGGATGAGAGAGTAGAAACATGGCATCACAGACCATGTCAGCTGGAGGAGTACCTCTGCTCAATACCAGACTGAGGCACACAAATATTGGGGTTTAAATTTTTTGGGGGCCTCCAGCTGCACCCCCAGGCAAGACTGGGGCTGCCCCAGACTGTCAGAAAGAGCTTCTCAGTGCCATGTCACAGAAAAGGTGCAGACATGGCTCCAGCCTGGGCTGGCTCTATCCAGTACTCACACAATACAGCTAGCACACACCAACAGCATCGTGTCTCATTAAATGCAGAAATGCTGAACACCAACCTCTTTTACCTAAGGGAAACATAGTAAATTGAATTCCCTTATGTCCCAAAAGAGGATTTGAAAGCATATCTTCCAGGAGCCATGTCCTGGAAGCTTGTGGATGTAACTTCATGCTGTATCTGTCTGATAGCGTAAAAATGGGTATCAGACATACCAGGGATGTCAGAGAAACAAGGACACAAGTAGCTGGCACTGGTCTGGTGGTTATTCTGCTCCTCCAGGCAGGGGATTCCCAGTTTCTTCTCTGTATTGCCCATACTGTCCCTCCATGGTAGCCTACCAAGTCTTGAGATAAAGGACTAAGCATAGGGAGAAGGTCTCAACTCCCTTCTCCCTCCTGGGCAGGCACTTGGACTGGGTCTGGCCACGATGGAGTCACCTTTCCCCACAGCAGCCTGTACGGTGCTGCGTTTTGATCTGTGGCTAAGCCAGTGTTGACAGCACACCTGGGTTTCAGCTATTGCTGAACATGCTTGCACAGCATGAAGTCTTTCTAATTTCTTCACTCTGCTTTCTCCCAGTAAGCTGGCTGGCAGTGGGCAAGGGACTGGGAGGGAACACTGCTGGGACAGCTGGTCTGAACTGGCCAAAGGGTTATTCCACACTGTGTAACACCATGCCAACAATTAATCTGGGGGGAGGAAGAAGGAGGATATTTTGGGTTTCTAAAGGTGCTGTTGCTCAGTGAGTGGCTTGCCACTGGTCTGCTTGTGGGAGATGGTGAGTGATCTCCTCTCTGTTACCTGTGGGGGTTTTTATCTTGCTCCTTCACCGATTATATTGCCTTGATTTCAATCCACAAGTTTTCTTGCTTTTGTTTTCCCTATAGGGAAGGAACACAATTCTGTGCTGGGATCCATGGAGTAAAGAGAAATATTTTCAAGTGCAGGAAAGGACACTTCCAAAGAACAGAAGAATTAATAGAAAGAAAACCAAGGTCTGTGGAAATATGATGTGTTACATTCAAAGGACCATCTAAATTTCCTGCAAAAAGAAATTACAATGGCATGTATTAAATACAAGTCAATGCAAAGTACGAGAGAAAAACAGTGTACAATAGTTCAATTTACCAAAAAAAAAGCATGAAGGCTCAATTTTTATTCTCTATTGCAATGTAATTGTAGAAAGAGAAAATATATTTTCCCATGAGAAAAACACCACATTAATGATTCCTTCTTTTCAAAAGCAAGCAGGACAATGCAATGTGACAGGCATAAATGTCTGTGTAATGTCTAAGAATTCTAACTTGAAAGATTTCAAAGCAGTGACAACTCAAAACTCACAGTAGTAGTAAAGTCATATTCCTAAGATGCTGAGAATAATTGGATTCATATTTAGATTTGAATTAAATTATGACACCAGAGAAACCACTCAGTTAAGAATATCAGTACTTGCTAACGACAAAAACTTATTTGTCTCATGTGAACATTATCATTCTACCCGAATTGGGCGGCGGGGGGAAGGGGGATGGTCTGGTGCAAAAGGTGCTAGTATGATACCTAGGTTCAATTCTTCATAGCTGTCCTCTGTGCGGAGTCCTCCTTTGTCCAGACAAGCAACTAAGCTTCACAACCCAAAAAGGATTTTCTTACCTAACTTCCACCAGACTTTCAGTGAGACACAGGTGGGAGTTGGGCACTCCTCATCTGGGCACGGGGCAGCTGCCTATCCTCGCTCCTTGGTGTTTCTGCCTTGGCTAAGCTGCTGAGATCAGGCCAGTGCCAGGAAAACTAAGTGTACTCTGGGCAGCTGTGAGTTAATTTGAGAGGCTCCTGCTGCTGATACATGCCCAGCAGCTACAAGAGCCAAACCATCAGCCCTTGGTTAGTACATGCATCCCAAGGCACTGGTGGCCTCCAGGTGGTTCCAGCAGTGATGGCTCTGGAAGAGAAGAACTGGAGCCACCACAACTCCCATGAGATGACAGGTGACAAACAGCTGAGGCTGCTCAGCACAATCTCAGCCAGAAAATAGGGTGTCAGAATTTTTTTAGTCATTCAGATAAAATCAGGTAGGACTGGAGCAGATGTCAGGAAATCAGCTGATCCAAACTCCTTCCCAGCTGCCCTTACAGCACTTCTGAAAAAAAGCTACAGAATATTTTCTTAAATAACTTCCAGGGATAAAGGTGCTTTTGTAGGAAGCTCAGTGTGGGCAAAGTGTTTAAACTGTTGCAGAGAGCAAGGGATCGGGAGTGTGGCTAACTCATGCCCAAGGTGAAGGGGAAAACAACCATTTCAGCCTCCAGGGATGTCCCAGTTGCTGACCCACAGCAACACATTGTATGTCAGAAGATCAGCAGTGCAGAGGCAAGCTATGGAGCCATAATACAAAGTCTGGGAACATGTCATACAAGGGCATTTCAGAAAAAAAGCAGGACTGGGTCCTAGTTGCAGTCCTGCCAGTTATTTCCTGTAATCTTGAGCAGCTCACCCCTGTGCTTCAGTTTCCACATCTGCAAACCAAGGCAAATAGCATCTGCCTACTTCAACATAGCCATTTGCCATCATACTGCAAAGAGCTAAGGGTCTAATTCTGTGTTATCCTCAATATCTATGGATGTGGCAAGATGAGCTCACAGCCAAAAAACTTTTTTTTTGTGCTGAATGGCCCTATGTAATGGGACCAGGTGAAACAGCAGCATCTGCTTAACTCACCCTCAACCTTCAGAGGGTTTAAGCAGAACTTTCCTTGTGCAGTTCAATTATGTTGCAGTATTGACCACCAATCCCTCAGACAGCAAATACAGTCCCTGCCTCATCTTGTTAATAAATGTTGGAGCATAGAAACAGCTTCACATGGCTTTACCTCCTCCTCTTCCTCAGTCACCAATCAAAATACCTGCCTGACTTTAGTGGTAAAACATTTTCTACCGCCTGGGCTGCTGGCAGCTACAAAAGGCTTTTCTCCCTGAATTATAATTATGTAATATATTATGCAAGCAGTTAAGCAATGGAGAAAGAGCTAGAAACCTGCAAGACACCAAAATAGAACCCCACACAGAATACACATGACTTTGAATTTTTTTCTTCAAAATTATAAAAGAACTGGCCTAGCCAGTTGGGTTAGCCAAATTTTAAATCCCTGTGATATTAAATGACACAGCCGTGACACAACTGGGTTTGCACAATGGCTTTTTACAGATTTGAAAAACATAGATGACTTTTCCAGATGTAAGCCATGGCTATTTTTATCTCATGGCTAAACTCTAACTCTACAGGATGGCCATTCTACCAAAATATTGGATGTTTCACAGGCAAACACACATCTGGGAGTCTGTAGACTATTTTATATTTATGGGCCCAGATATTTTCCCCAACAGATGTGGGATTCCCCTGAGACAAATTTAAGCCTTCTGATAATAGGCTACACATTTGTTGGTTGCTTACCTTGCACCAGAGGGATTTAATGGGCCGCAGGTTGAAAGCTGCTGATTTAAATATCAATCAAATTAATTCTGCAGAAGGATTTGTGATACTGTGAGAGAAAGAGCTCAGTCCCTGCAGGTTCGGGGAGGAGGGGAGTAGAGTATTAACTTGTGTAGTTATGGGGTGATTATGGAAGGCTTCCTATCAGGATTTCTTGGTTCAGAGATCTTCTGGGATGCAAGGCTGAGGGATCACAAGTCCCCAAGAATATCAAGTGAGGACTGCACCAGGCATCCCCAGCCCCACAACAACCAGCCTCCATTAAGCCTTCCTCTGTCCAGGGATTACACCTGAGCTCTGTGGCCATGGATAGAATTCCTGGGTCCCCTTTAGACCAGCATCATTCTGGTCATGACTGGACACCTCTGCACCTCTCTTGTGGTGTGTCCTCCTCAGCTGCCCTCTCCCTGCCTTTTGTCCTGGGCACTTTTCCTCTGACAGAGTGTGAGGGGACTCAGCCCCAATCTGTATGTAGTCCCAGCTTAATTCTGGCTCCACAAACAAACCTGCAGTTAGAACATCATCTGGGATGAAAAATGTGGTGTACTCAACACCACTCCCCCATACCACCCCACTGATTTTATACACTCTATGTCTGGGCTGTAACTTTTTGTAATATACCAGGTTAGATACCTGGCCAGGGACACGCTGTGTACATGAGGATGGTTTACAGAAATGAGCTAAATTGAATGGAGTCCTTGTGCCAAAAAATGGGACCACTGTCCCACTCTCCAGCTGGATTTATGCTGGGGCTGCCAAGCAGGAGGTGGAACACGAGTGTCCAATGAGAGCTCATGAGCTTTGACACCAGGGAACAGCATGGAAGCAACTTCAGGAAAGACCTTCCCTGGGCTGCAGGTCAAAAACACATATTACAGGTAAACAGCTGGAGGGGAAGCCCTAGGATTTGTCTTTTCCTCTCTCTGTGTTGTATCTCCCCCTGTTTCTGCAACTTTTTCTTGTATGGTATATTTCTCACATTGCATGACACAAAAATTTGGGACTGCACAAAGTTATCAGTCTGCAAATGGGAATTGTATCCCAAAAAAATTTGCCCATGGACTCATGTCCTACATACCATAAGGCAGCTTAGGAAGCACCAGCCTGCAATATTTGGTTGTTGCACAAATTCCGGGAAAGTGTTCCCTGAACTAGATACCTTTGGGATTAGCCTATTACAAGTCCTTTCATTGAGGCATGTGATATAAAGCCTGATTTTAGGGGTCAGAAGATTTCAGTCTAAGCTGTACATGCAGCATTGTGCAAGAGGATCTACAAGGGAAAGAAGCAAACTGCACTGATCGGTCAGACACTGATAGGTCTTTTGCTGCCCCTTTAATCCGGAAAGTTTTACTTCTGGTTTTGGAGTTGTTGCTCATGATCCTCTCACAGATTTTACTGATTTTCTGTGAGCTTTGGTCTCGTAAATATTAACTGCTGTCAATTTGTTTGATGTGCCTGTTGCTGCTCAAGGGTCTGAGTACTTCAAACCTTAACCTAAATAATGCAGTGTGACTTGTTCAGGAGGAGCCACTGGGAACCTTTCAGCTCCTGTGTGATATGAATCACAAGTGGAACCAGAAAGCACGTGGCTGGTGTTAGTTGTATAACAGCAGAGCTGCATTACACAAGTGCCCAATCTTCTGCTGAAGTCAAAATGGGGACTTGTAAATCAGGGGACACCACTAGGAGTGGTGGGATGATCATCAGGTTGTTGTCAGACCTTGCTTACTCATTGACTAAAGAGTGTTGCCAAACGGGTGCTTTGGCCTTCCCCTCACCTCAGGCCCTGATTCAATTGTGGTACAAAGACAAGGAGAGGGTTCCAGGTTGTTTTGCTCCACCATTTGCCGAGGGCAGTGACTGGCTGTGGGACAGGGCAGCACTCAGCCATGGCTCCTCAGGGGAGTGCCATTGAATCACATACAACATAATCCTTCACTGCTGCCGCAAACTCTTCCTGGAGGCACTGTCAGGTCAGGCTTGTCTAACCCCTAGGAGAGGCTGCTCCTCCTGAGGCACACCAAGGCAGTGCTCCAAGCTGCTGGCTGTGTCAGGCTCTGGGATCCCATCTGGGGGAAAGCCTGGACACCAATGCACCTTCACCACCTCACTGAACACTGGGCCAGGCTGTGGCACTGAGCCCTGCTGCAGGGCACAGGGACAGGTCAGCCCACGCCAGCAGTGCTCTGGGCACTGCCAGGGCTGGAGGCAGAAGCTCTGGGCGCAGCAGTGGGAGCACTTGAGAAGTTCCCTGCTCCCACATCACAGCCCAAGGCTTCACCTGGCAATTATGAGGGACAGTCCAAAACAGTATTTTCTTTCAGGTCATGTCAGCATAGGTTTCTGTGACTCTTGAGCGCTTCCTTCTATGCTGTGCCACGTGCCTGGGGCAGGAGCCCACCCAGCTGCACCTGCAAGATACGTGGATACAGCTCCTTGCTGCTTGGGCTGGGCAGATTCTCTGCTGTGATTCTCTTGGGATGAAGTGCTTAGAGGCTTTCATCCGTCCCTTGTCACCTCCCGTGGCTTTATGATGCTCAGAGTTTCTATTTTAAGCACAAACAGGCCAAATAGATATGTCACAGTTAAGGTGACTCACGCCTCAAGAACACATTCCTCCAGATTTATAATCTGATTTTTGAAGCCTGAGCAGCCCCAGTGCACACTCCGGGCATGCCTGAATAACTTGTAATAACCCTCTGTGGAGGTTAAGGCAACTTTATTTAAAAGTATTTCTTTCAGAGCAAGAAAAGTGAAATTGCTCTGGCCAAACAGACATGAGAGCACTGACCAAGGAGGGCCCATGCTGCTTTCTGCAGTAGAGACATTACAGAGCACCGACTTGAGGCACATGTGTTTTGCAAGCACCAGCCCATCAAACACAGTGCCCCAGAGTGGTCCTGGCAGCCCCTGCTGCCTGCCAGCCATCACCTCCCCACCATCACTATGGGTTGGGGTCCGTGTGCCTCCTTCCACACTGCCATTTTCTACCCAACTTGCACTGAAGGGACAAGAAATCTCTGCAACATCCATCGGGTGCTCAGGGAGGTCACTGCCTTAGCCCTGCAATGTCTCTACTGTGGTCTGTTGTCAGTGCTGAAATACTGGTCATTAGCAGGAGGGCTCAGCCTGCACACACCCTGTGCCTGTTTGCACCAGTGCATCCTCTCCTGCTGGGGAGCAGGAGGGCTGCTCTTCTGGTTTGGTAGCCTATTCCACTCCCTTGGCAGAGGCCTGAGCAATGACAGAGTTGGGTGGGATCACAGAGAATCAGGACCCTATTTTTCCACAATAGCTGCAGAATAATAAAAATGCCAGCATGAATCAGCTGGTGCACAAAGACACTCTGGTCACTCACGACAATGGAGAATAACTCTACACTGTTTAAAGAACCTCTGCCTAGTGACAACGTGCAGGAGTGACAACACTGAACTGAGGTTCAGTTTTCACCTGCTGAAGGGCTTTTACAAGTGTCTTAAACCTCCCTAGCAAGGTCTGCTGAAAGATGTGCTGTGAAGACAGTGATCTCACAGCAAGAGGCAGCGGATTACCATATGTCTGATCCATAATTCCCACCACTGGCAGCCTGGTGTATGCCTGCAGGATAACTGGCACATAACGTCAGGGCATAGAGCAAGTCTGCAGCCCACAGAGCCACTGCAAGTTCCCCTCGGGAGCCCCCCATGTGCAGCACTGCCAGCTAGGACAGTTTCTGTAAGAGATCAGGGTGCAGGGAAGCCTCCTTGCAGTGATCCTGACTGGAGGAGCACTGGGCACAGAAGACCTTGTGACCTGTGGAGCACTTAGCCTGTGTGTGCACCGGGGTACCCTGCAGCCACGGGACAAATTTCACCATCAGTTGAAATGGAGGAGCCTGTGGGCATCTCCCACTTGGTACCAGCAATCACACCACCAGCATGGCCTTGCCTTTGTCCAAAAGTGCAGCACGAAGTTGTGATGAGAATATCTCCACCCTGTGACACAGTAGAAATGAGGAGCAGAGTTGCTATCTTGTAAGAAAATCCTGTAACAGCTCAAATCACCAAACTAGTGTAACCCTCTCTGTGGAGGGGTCTGCACGATGTACTGCATGTGGGTGCACAGTTCGGGGCTCCTGCTGTCTGAAGGGATGTGAGATTTTTATAGTGTTTTCCCCATATTTGGATTTAACCCCAGATGGCAACTAAGGTACCATGCAGCTGCTTGCTCCACTTCCCCCTTCTTTCCCCTTTCACACTGGTGGAATGGCAGGAGAATCAGAAAAAGGTAAAACTAGTGGGTTGAGATAAGAACAATTTAATAGTTAAAATAAAATGAAATATGATGAGAATAATAATAGTAATAAAAAGAGAGAGCACAAAGAGAGGAAAACAGAGGAATAAAACCCAAGAAAAGGAAGTGATGCCCAATATAATTGCTTGCCACCCCAAGATGTGATCAGCAGCTCCTGGCTGACTCCCACCAGTTTATTAACTGGACAAGATGTTCTATGATATGGAATATCCCTTTGGCCAGTTCAGGCCACCTGTCCTGGCCATGCTCCCTCCCAGCCTCTTGCGCAGCTGCTGATTGGCAGACCATGAGATACTAAAAATTTCTTGACTTAGGGTTGACACTACTGAGCAACTTCCAAACATCAGTGTTTTATCAACATCATTCTCATACTAAATCTGAAACACAACATCATACTGGCTACTAGGAGGAAAATTAACTCTATTGCAGTTGAAACCAAGACACTCTAATAAACAGGATTTTAAATTATACTTTACAGAGTCTGAGTGCCCTTCTTATGGGGTCTGCCATGGACCAGTCCCTCCTGGTGCAGGACATCAGGCACTGGGTGTCAGGTTGGTAGGAGGCATCTGCTTCCAGAAATGGGGTTTCCTGGAGTGGCAGAGGAGCAGACAGACTTTTCCATGGAAATTTAGCCTACCGTCAGTCCTAGAAAGGTAATTTTTCCAAGCTGGTGTAGCATTTCTGGTAATAACAGTAGTGTGTCTGGCACATGCTAGGGCACCATGTTCTGCAGAAATGGGCAATGAAAGTGCCTTTTCTGATTTTCAGCATGGATGAACGTTCCAGGTTTTTTAAAAGGGGAAGATATTATGCGACGTGATCAATAAAGAAACTCCAGCATTTGGCAAACCACCTTTTCCATAAAGCTTCCAGGGTCCATGTTGTCTACCTGCATGTTGGACAGTTTTATCGCTGGATCAATCCCTGTGATGTTAAATCATTTCCCATGCAGAGGTGTTTTATTTCTCCACGGCCTACAGAACTCAAAATATGATAAAGCTGATAAATAATAGATGAGATCTTTAGCTGTCACTGGTGATCACTCTCTGGAAGCCTGGCAAGCACTCAGCAGAGTGCCCTTGAATTGCAGCACACAAAAGCTTTGGCTTCAAGGAACTTAAACTAAACTCAGAATTGCAACTGTAATAATTATGCTCTATGGTTGCTACCTTTGCTATCAACTTCAACTGCTAGAATGCAAGAAATAAGAAAATAATAATAACAACAATAAAATGTAAAAAACCAAAATGGAATGAAAGCACCTTGAGAATTTTTTTCAGCAAATCTTGTCACTGCACTGAGATGGTATAAATGGATTCAAAAAGACGCTTCTCTCTATGACGTAAGGAGCTTTGTTCCTGACTCTCTAACAAGGACATACTACTCATTGTGCTGTTCATGTTTATAATAGGTTGCCACCACATCACTGCAGGAGGAAAATAAGGTTCTCTAAAGGAATAACATTTCCAAGTGGAAAAATGTTTCTACTTCCGTCACTTCTTGCATGTGCAGTTACAGAACAATTGCTCAGAAGAGTCTTTCTCTCCTTCACCTTGTGTACTGGTACAGTGTCAGGACTTATAGACTATCTCTATCTGCTGTCCCTTTGTGCAGTCAGGGAGCCTACAAATTTTTCCAGTATCTGTCCAGCCCTTCCATCTCCTGATAGAGGAAACTAAAAATACAGGGCAGTGTGTGCACCATATTTTGGCAGAGGAACTCAGGACCAGTCAGAGGATCTGGAACTATCTTGACTTTCCTCCTTTTCCTCTATACTGCTGCCCTTTCTGGCACATTGCAATTTGAATCTCCTAAGTTTTACAGAAAAACATTGCATCACATGTACTAATAGATGTGTGGGGATTGAGGAAGGGCAAAACTTCTTAAGGCTGTCCAGTCTTCATGCCAGAAGAGATGTGTAAGGTCTTTCTATCCAGATTTCAAACATACATGGTGTTTGAATTCAAACATACATGGTGTTTTCAAACATTGGTGCAGCTTTTACTAAAATAATGTTGTTGAGGAATTTCTTAGAGCAAATTTGTAGAGCAGGTAAGTTAATTGATTCTATATTAGATGATACTCGTAACTAAAAAGAGTTGAAAATTTTCTAACAGAATGGTGTGCATGGGTAAACACAGTTGTGCTGAAACCCAGATAACCCAGAAAACAGGATGATTTCAGTGACATTTAATAGGAAAAAATGTAAACACCCATTTGGATAAGGCTAAAAGTTCTATTTGGGCACTGCCAGAACAGAACATTTTTATTTCACAGTCTAATAAAAATATTCCAACATTCAAATCTTTCACATTCCAAACATTTCAGCATTCAACATGCAAAATTTGAATGCATCAAAGTATTTTTTCTGATCTCATTCTGATTCTTTAAATTATGGACCTTCCTGCCTAAAAGACCTGAAGATTCTTGCTCCATGTGCTGCAAGTGAGCTGCCTCTGGTTTGTGCCACACAGCCCAACACAGAGCCCGGAAAACCAAGCTGGCCCTTTAGCGAGGAACATGCACTAAAATCTTCGAGTTGAAAATTAAACACATGATCGTGAGCTGCTTTTTTCAAACCTACCACTGCCTGAGGAACTTCATTCTTTTCCCACAGTCCTAAGCAATATTTCCACTGTAATATCAAAGTGCAAGCCCTGGATCAACCTCTACTTTGCAAAGTCTTAGCAGGTAGCTGTTTTGGCTGGGAGTGTAGGAGTGTAGTTATCTCAGTCAATACTTCAGGAAAATTTTTAGGAAAAAAATATTGTTGTTTTAGTTGCAGAAAAAGAAAATCCCTGCTGACATAGTGCTACAGGAGTGTCCTCACTACTGACCTGGCCTGAGGCCAAACACCAGGGCCCCTCCCTATCTGTGCCTTACGCCACTGAGGTTAGATCAGGACACCAGCTTTTGGTGAGGAAATAAGCTCTTTCCTGAAGTGGGGCCAGAATGATCTTTTTTCAAGGAGTCTGGGTGGAATAGTGGTGAGCTCAGTGAAAATTCTTGGGGAAACTGGTGATGCAACAGCAGCAGAAAAAAACTCTCTGCTCATATCTGCTGGGGTTTTGGAAGCCCAGTTCATGTAGCCAAAACCCTGCAGAACACATCAGATGGGATACGGCCGCAGCCCAGACATGGGGTTCTGGTCAGTCCTTTTTAGTATCCTTCCTTATGATCATCCTTCCTTATGGGATCCTTCCTCTAGCCCTTTTGTGTTTCTCCAGCTTCACCTACTAGCAACCAGACAGTGGCCTCTCTTACTGTCAAAACTCAACTGAAAGGTGATACTACTGAGAACCGATTAAGCACACCATTAGATGAAAAATGTCAAAAATTTGAAGGCACCAGTCCAGGCAACCGGCCTAAGGCCACAGTGCTACAGAGGTGTGGACATACAACCTCTTCTCCAAGCAAGAGAGACCATGCCCAGTTCTGGGAGAGCAGACAGGCTGCAAGTGAGGAGACAGCCAGACTGCATCAAAGCAAGGGTTGAACTTCCAGCAAATAAACTAAAACCAGGCAGAACTGCTTTCCTCGAGGAGCCCCTTTGGCATGCCTTATCCCATCCTGTTGTGTATGGGCAAGAGGGTGCAGAGGTCCAGCCTGAAACCAGGCATGAGCAGGGACTGACTCTTAGTTTGTGAATGCCTATGAATGCCTTTCTGGTTGCCTCGAGGCTTTTATGGAGAGGCAAAAGATCTCCATGACCTTTCTGCTAAACAGCAAAGGCCCCAGGAGTCGGGGTTCATCCTAGAGTAAATGGTGAACATCTGTTTTCTCAGACACCTGTGAGAGTGATACCATCTCCATTTGGGTGATCCTCATGGGGATTTCTCCTCCAAGATCTGTTCCTGCTACAAGGAGGTCTCTGTGCTTGTGTGGCTATAGCATGCAGCATCAGCATGTCAAAAGCAAATGCAGTTAAGAGTAAATCCTTACTTTTGCTTTAATTTACAGGAACTTAAATGCTCATTATCTGACAGGGTCAGAGCAGTAGCTGGGTTCTGGGGAAGCACTTGTTGGCAGAGTGAAATAAGCCAAAGCACTCTGCAGAAGGGAGGAGAGGGTAACAGGTCTGAACTAAGCAGAGGGCAGGAGAAAGCAATTACTGGAGACACACAGTTTGGGCTCCTTTAGCACCTTCTCTCTTCACAGTAAATCCAATGCTACCTCAACCTTTTAATGCATCTAACTGCTAATCACATAGCACAGTATAGGTCCATCACTGCTCCCACGCAACAGAGCTATTTACTTTGAACCATCAGAAACATATAGAGCCCCCATGCCCAATTGTTACAGCTGGAATCCTTAGACAAAAGGAGAAAATCAATCAGAAATTCCTAAATAGCTTGTTTGTTTGGGATTTGGTTTTCGTTTTTAAAGTGGTTGGATTGCCTTTGTCCTTTTGCTCAGTTCTACAGATTCTTCTGAACTGCAGAGCCAAAGGCCAGCCACACAGGCCCACATACCACAGGAACAAGAGAGCCACCAAGAAGGTTGTTTTGATAGCAAATGCTGACATTACAACAGCAAACACATCCGTTTGCTTTGAAAAGCCCTCATGTGTTTATGCTGAAAAATCACATGTAGCCAAAACAGCAAGTCTTTCCTAAAACTCCTAAATTGTTCCTTCGGTAATAAATCCACTCAAGACTTGAAGCAGCAGAAGCGTGTATGTCTTGATGGTCCTTGATAGCTGTGTAGGCCGCAGATGGAGACCAGCCAGCCAATACTACTCAAGTATTGGATGGGGCAGAAAGTCAAAGTTAGCAGACCATTTCCAGAGCTAACGATGAGTCCCTGTAATTCATAATCAAATTAGGGACTGGCTTCTCTTCACAAGCAATGGAGTGAGAACATGTTCCAGCCCTCACATTTTGCATGTCCAGCCTACAGCTTTTATGGGTGGTTGGTGGTGGTGGTACAAAGGATGCCCAGGGCAGAACTAAGGTGCCTCTTTGCCTTTCAAAACACTTCTCTACCTCTCTCTCCCTAGAAGCCAGGACTCATTATTAGGTAGAATCTGTATCTTCCCATGCATAGCCAGGGCTACTTATGTTTCCACATTTTTTTGTTAGAAGTACCCTCTATTTTTCATATATTTTAGCATACCATACCATTGGTTCATTAACTAAGTTTTCTGTTCCAAATTGCAATATTCCTACTAGCTGGATAGCTGGGAGAAAATATCATTCTGTGCCATGACCAAGCAATCCAGAGGACCAGGATTCAGAGGATTATTTCCAAACTGGTGTATGCCAACATTGCACTGGGAGAATTTAAGAGATCTCTGTGGCATTACTTGAAAATACCACTGGATGAATCAAAAGCACGTTGTAGAAGATGCTTTTACCTATTGAAACAAAGGTGTGTTTGTGACCCATTGCTACAAATAAGTAGCCTTGATCAGTCATCTGGGTTTGCATGGGATCTTTGTTGGAGTTTGTTCAACTTGAACACTAAAAATAAACACACACCAAAGAAAAAAACCACAATAAAATGACCAAATGGCTCACTACAAGGCAGAGGTAACAGAGTTGGATAACAGCTCCAACATTGCAATAGTAGAGTAATGGTGGCTGTTCAGTGACCTTTAAAAAATATATTTGGCCACAGATAAAGGCCTAGTTGGTGAACATCCGTGTGAAATAACACTTTGTTTAAAGCTGAAAAGACAGCAGGAGATAACTGGTAACTGCTATAAAGGCTCAGACGTGGCCTGCCAGGGGGTGGGTGGCTACATCCCTCCAGGTCTGTATCCCAGGAGGTACCTGTGAAGATCTGTGAGCTGGTTCCTGCCCGCTAAAATATTGTGTCCCACAATCCCCAAACATGTCCTTTCTTTTTTAAAGAAAAAAAAAAGAGAAAAAGAAAGAAAAAACCCAAAGAAAATATTTTTTAAATCCCCCCCCTAAACAAACAAACAAATAAAATGTAAAGAAACCACAATTAAACAAAATCCTAACCAAATAATCAGAACAAACAAAACCCCACAAGGCGACACCCCCAGAGCTGAGATGTGTTAATGTGTCAGAGTACAGTCACTGCAGCCTGCCGGCCCTGGTGCCCCGATGCCGGAGCCGCCGATGGCCCCTGCGGCCGTGCCCGACCTCTGAGGGGCCTGCTCCGCCTCCTGCTCTTGCGCTTCGTTTCTGCTGCAGCTCACATGCCACCTAGTGGCTTCCCAAGTGGCAAATTCCTTATTAAACGCGGTTTACAGGCACGCCGCCTCTGCCAGCTGCTCCGTACACCTCGAGCTCGCTGCTGGAGAAGCCGCCCCCGGCACCTCCGCAAACCTGCCCCGCCACAGCCGCGCCCAAGGGCCGCCCCTCACCAGCCCTCATTGCACCCTCAGACTCCCCCAAGGCATTTCCACCTCCTTGGCCTGTGTTTACAGCTCTCTCCTGTTCTCTGTCACACTCAGAGCTTTCACGGAGCCAGCTCCCATTTGACTGCCTGCCTTACCCCTCTGCCCCACCACCTTAACCAAATATCTGGCGGGGAGGAGGTGGTACATTTTACTTTTGAGCATTCAGTGATGGTGGACACTCACGGCAAAATTCATGTTAGTTAAAATCCAAGTTTTCCAAGGAAAAAAATTAAACCAGAAATGTTTAAAGTGGTCTTCCTCTTTCCCTCTTCCTAACTACTTGCAAGTGTCAGGGAGGATTTTATTGTTCAGCTCGACAGCTACTTTTTGAGTGTCCTACTGCCATTTTCATTCAGACAAAATGTGTTTTACCATAGCCTTTCAGTTAGGCCATTTCTCCAACAAACAAGAAGTTTTGGTTAAGAGCAATGTTTTGCCTCCAAAAGAGTTAATTTGATGAGTCTTGCTCCCTTCTGAGCAAGGTGGCCTACCCCCGTGTTAATTAAATGCCTGCGTGCCCCAGTCAGCCCCAACACGCTGCCAGCAAAGTGAGATGGTGTCTGCAGAACAGGTCAGTGGAAACCCCTCAAGGACTGCCAGCACCACGGTCTCTCAGGATGAGCCCAGCTCCAGCCAGGATGCCTTCAGAGGACACAGAGCCTGTGTTTGTTGTGTGAAAGGAAGAACTGTATCATCACTAAATCTGGGCAATCGCTGTCCAAGTCACTCTGGGAAAAGAAAGGAACTGGACCTGACCCATGTTATCTCCAGGATTTTCATTAGGCAGAAGCAGCAATAAAAAAGAAGCCACTTTCCCTAAATATTCATTTCTTGGTTTTCATTTCAAATGCTTGAAAACAGAATAGTTCATCTTGAAAGCACTTGAAAGTTTTGTCTGCAAGAAACTCTTTCATTTTTCTAGGAAAAAACCCCAAAACCTTCAAAGTAACTCTGTCATGATGTGCCCTTTTTTTCTTTCAGACCACTGGAGATATTACTTTCTTTTGTGAAAGGTTACTGCTAGGCTTTACCACAGGCAAAAATCGTTGAACTAGGCTGACATCCCTGAAATAATTTCTCCCCTCAACAGTGTGGTCCTTATCTTATACGTGGTTGAAACCCAGGTGCTGACCTTGGGTGCTACAAATCACCAGACCCTGAGGACTGCGAGAGCTGGTCCCGCCCTTCAAGAATGGGTTTCTCACCATGACAAAGGAAATGCAGGTGAAATTGTGCCACAAACTGCTGCCCTGCTGCTTGGAGAATCAGCCTGACTGCAAAAGTCACACAACTGTCCTTTATCAGTTAATGGCCATCCAAGCTGGAGCCCCTGGGCAGGACCATGAGAGCTCCGGAAGCATGAGGGCATGAAGCAAAACTGACTTTCCGCCCTGGCTGCTCTAGGAAAGCCAAGGAAGGGTGCGGGGACGAGGGTGCACTCAGCAGCTAGAGGGCAGGCTCATTTTTCCTTTAAAACTTGGGAATCACTTCCTTGCAGCTGCAGTGACTGCCAGAGTATCCAAAAGAAGTTGCTAAGATGTAAGTCAGTCGGGCTAATTGGAGAAATCTTCTGTGTATTAACTAGGGGGAGAGGGGACCCAAACTAAAAACACACAAAAGCACCGATGTACAAACTTGATAGTTGTTTCAAAATGCTCGGCTTCAGCCAGGCAGGCTGATTTCTGACACAGCAGAGGGAGAGAAATCATGCACGAGACAGGAATATTCCACAGATATGGCCATGTCTGATTGCAAACACCCCACAAAAAGGACACGCTGGCCTTCCAGGCTTCCATAACAGGAAAAAACAATTGAAAGGATTTACAAACAGCATTCATCACAGCATTCCAGAGAAATAAACTCCTTTTTTTTTTTTTTTTTTTCCTATTCAGAAAAGGAATGTGAAGCAAGCTAAGAAGTCTCTGCAGAGTATGGTCTCAGGTAAGTTATGTACTCCCTAACACAGAATTTTCCATTACTTTCTGTGGACATAAGATTTGGGAGCTCAGCCCTTTGAGGGGAGTGCAGCTGGAGCAGCCACCCAGGCACCCACATGATGCTGCTGGTGTGATGCTGCCACTGCAGATGGGCAGTTTTATGTCTTCAAAGGCAAATTCTCCTTCTCTTTGTTGCTTTGTAAAAAAGCAATTGAAAAATCACCTATCGCAGTATTACTCTTTGCATTGGAAGCACCCCTTTTGAAGCATAAGGGGAGACTATTACACTGCCTGATATCACTGATGTCTCCCCATTCATACAGTCAAGGACTAGACCAAGCAACACTACAAGTGATGCCTGAATATTAATATAGTAACGGGGGTTCTGCCAATGCAGGATTTCACACTGGTGAGATGCCAGGTAGTGCCAGCCTGCTGTGGATGGGGGAGGTAACACTGTGTTGGGCAGGAGGAGGATTTGAAAGCTCTTGCTGTACACCAGCTACCCGCCAACTCAGCAGGCAGAAGCTTAGAAAGCAAATATATCTGGAGGCATTGCAGTTTTCCCCCCATCTTGCAGCAGTGGTTGCACCTCCCAATCAAAACAACATCATGGGCACCCCGATGAGCAGCAACATGGGAGAAGCCCACCAGAGAAACAAGGCTTGGTCTGGACATGGGTGCTTCTGTCAGCTGAGCAGCAATCAGAAATCAGGAAAATCCACAGAGGTGGAATCCACCAAAAAATAGACCACCCTGTGTATTTTGGTGCCATGGATGGCATGCTGCACTGCTCTGAAATGTGAGAGCACAGCTTAACATAAACACAGCCCTCAGCAGAGTCTGTTACTGAGAAAATGGTTCCTTTCACTGCACTTCCTCCTGCCTGTCTGCAAATGCCAGATCCTCATGGTTCTAGCATGGATGTCTGATGTATCATTTCAATAGAGAAAGGCTTGAAAGATGTTTGGATTTGGACGATGAAGGTGCCATTAAAGGTCTGGAGAGACTCCATCCTTGGGAACAGAGAAAGCCATGAGAAGTGCTCATCTTTTCCCTGTTCACCAGCCACAAGGCAGCGGTTTCTGTGAAAAAGCACTATTGGAAGACAGGAGGAGAGAGGGATGTTAAAACTGTGTAAATGCAGCAGGGAGTGGGCAGGCAGAGGTGGAGCTGTCGGGAGACAGCCTGGTGGGAGGGCCGCCCACTGCCCTCCTCTGCCCCGCCTTTCTCTTCAGGTTGTGCTCATGGCCACGTTTCAAGTGACACAGTTTAAAAAACCCCAACCCCTGATGGCAGCAGCCACAGCAGCACATGATTCCTTGGCAGGGCTGCACTGCTGGAAAGCTGCTTCTGGACTTGTCCTGTGACTCAGTCCTGCTGTGTTAGGATGACATTTTATCTTCCTGGTAGCTTTTACTTCTAGGTTGGTGTGGCTCCAACTTGCTTTTCCTTTTTTTTTTTTAGAGAGTAGAAAACACTTTATTTGTAAGGTCACATATGATGAAGAACAAGTAAGCACTATTACATAGCACATGTCTTTTTCTTCTTTAACCAGAGTGTAAAACCAAGCCATGAAGAGAACAGGAACATTTCATCCTGAACTGAGTCGGAGAAACAGATGCAAAAGCAGAAGTAGGATTTGAGGGCAAACCTTCTGCCAGACAGCCAGCACAATGCCAGACCTCAAATTTAACACTGTCATTATGAATAGCCCTGGTGCAAGTCCTCCATGTAAAAACACAGGAAAATTAAGCTAAACTGGTGCTCAGTGAACAAATTTTTCCTACTCCCAAAAATATGAACCAAATTACATACAGTATTTCTCTTAAAGGGTAGGAGATGGAGGGGAGGGATACCAGGCAGGGAGGTGTGAGGGGGTACATTGGTGAGAGCACCTGCCTCCGATCCCAGCTGGGCTCCCCCAGTGCCAGCACCTCTGCTCATATTGGCTCCAGGATCCACACAGAGTTAAACTGCCTTGAGAGCTGAGCTGCCCCTTGCTCAAGAGAGGAAAGGTTGCATCAACTGCTTCCTTTTCACACATTTACCAAAATCTCTCTTGCCTTCATTTGCAGCCTCTCTTACACAAAGAAGCCCTTGCACAGCCATTCACCTCAGGGACATTGAAACAAGGTTCACGGCTAACATTTCTGCTATACATTCTCCATTTAATGATATAACTCCTTGTTACCAGAAATACCTCTAACATAGCAGAACATCAGTGCACCTGCCTGTTTGTTCCTCTCTTCTGCCTCACCAGATATCCATGAAACACCCTCCTTAGTGTGGGTCCCACCCCAGGACTGTTCCTCCCTGTGCAAAGGCAGGAGGGGTACAAGGGAGAAAGGATGGTGTGTTGTCAAAATGCTTTAAAGCATGTCCCAAAAGGCCACCTCCTACATGCAAGTTTATTCTTGCTTCTGCAACCCAATCTGTCCTTCACCTCTGCTAGAAGCAGCACCAGGAGTACCCAGCTCTTGGGCACTAGAAACTGCTACCTGGGATGTGCTATTTAGAATGGTCTTCTTTCCTCACCAAATATGGAATAGCTATTTGCAGTATAAAATCCCATGCAAAAACAAGGCCCTGATTGCAGCCTACTGTAGGGCTCATCAGCAGGATGAGCACCACCACCTCTCACTGCTCCTCACTTTCCTTGGTCCCAGCTGAAGGAAATACCCTTCCTGTACTCTTTGCAACATGGGAAGGCTTGTATACAAAATAGCTCCTTCGACAGCAAACCAGGGCAGATTCAGACCACTATTAAAGGAGACCCAAGCCCTCCTTGTGCCTCCTCATTCAATCCCACTGCATGTCATCCCCAACCTCTCAGCATCCCGCAAAAGTACATATAAAATGACAACAATAAGACACTCACTTTCAGCAAACTTGTCATTGATTATAACAAAACGGTCTGCTAGTCCAGAGCCCTTGATTATACATGCAGATCCGCAGAAGAGGCATGAGAAAGCTGATAGAGCAACTGCCTTTATAATTGTGTCCCAAACGTCTTAGATGCTGGGTGCTTTGGCAATTCACTGCACAGAATTCCTTACAATAAAGAAGGGGGTCTGGTGTCTCCCACAGAGAGGCAGAGGAGGGCCCGGTGGCAGATACTGGAGTAGACCCATGCTCTCAGTAGTGCACTTGTGACCCAGCCTGCCAGGGCACCACATGAAAGGAGCCGTGTCTTTGTAGTTGGGCTCCTGGTAACAAGAAGCTTCAGAGGCAGAGAGCAAGCTGAGTCCAACTGAACCACAGTGCACAGTTTATGATTTGTGTATCCACAGTGTTTATGATTTGTTTAAACCACAGTTCCTTTTAATAAATCTCAGCTATGTCCTCGCTGGTGGCAGATGTCCCGTGGTGGCAGCACACACACAGGTGCAGCATCCAGCAATCCCAGTGCTGTGGAGAATGCTGGAGGCATGGCCCATCTTCGACTGGGACAGCTGCTCTCACTACTCATTTCCAGCCCCCCACCACAGCACACACAGATTTCCTCTGTGGTAAGGAGCACTGCAGGGAAGACGGATCAATCGTACTGCTGTCTGGCAGGTTGTTAAGGCAGGAAGGTTTTCATTAAGTCAACAAGGGTGTTAATTTATAGCATTTTTGCTACTTCTCTCCAAATACTCTTCCAGATGAGAGCTGCTCCCTCATGCTTGCTGCATGCCAAGGGCAAAGACTAACAAGCATTTTGTTTACCTGCTTGATGCAGTCCTTCACCCCTCCCCCTCTCCTCTGTGGGCTCCTGGCCTCTGCTTTGGGTTGACCTGCTGCTCAAACTGCAGCAGAAGATTTGTCTGGTTGAAATAAAAAATACATATGTGGGGGTTTGACCTAAGAGTGGCTATTTATGGATACAATGTTGGAAGTGACTTAATGCGTTACAAATGGAAAGCCAAATTTTGCAAAAACTTCTGTCTGGACAAGGTGTAAGTTGTTGCATACCAAGAGCTAATCATTAGTGGAGTCTGAATCTACCAAAGCAGAGCTACTTCTCCACTCACAAACACTGAATTTTGTCAGCTATTTGATACTAAAAAGATTTTCTCAGATTTGAGCAGCTAAAGGTTTATCATTGGATTAAGGACAAACTAGCTAATGCAATGGAAAATAAATGTATAAAGTATTATCACTGTTTGTTTGGGAACTACAACTACTTCTATCACATATTCTATAGGAAATTTCAATTAATTGCATCTGAGAGGCAAGATCATTAGTTTCTAGCAAAGTATATTGTAGTACAAACTTAACACATTACAAACCATGCTGCATTTTCATATTTGCAGCAAGGACCATGAAAATTATCCAACAAAAGGAACAGTTTCATCATAACTCATCGGCCTGTATCAGTTCAAGTTAGTTAAAATTGGGGTTTTTTCTTTTTTAATGTGGTGTCTCTTCTCTATTACAAGAACTTAAAGAAAAGATAGGTCTGAGATGTAGCTGGAGCACTCTTGGACCACAAGAGTCATAGAGCTCTGGAGCTGTGTGAGCCCACCAGAAACTCCTCTCCACTGCTTTGCATTTTGGAGAGCTGCTTACATGATGCACAGTGACATGACACACAAAATTACAGTGTCATTGTGTTTGCTCTACCCAAGTAAAAGTCAATAGAGAGTTAAGTCCACTTTTATCCAGAAACACATGTTGAATCCCCTGCTTTCACTCCAGTTTATTGTGCAAATGCAGGTGTAAGTTATGGGTAATAAGCTGCCACAGCAGCTTCTGCAAGACCACACTCAAGAGGAGATAAGTCAGCAAGAAATGAAAACAGAAACTAGACTACAAACAATAGTGATCTCTTTTTTGTATGATGCATAGGGACTAGCAAGAGACAAGATCCTTAAGTCCAATAACAATGCTCTGGGAGATGGGAAAGCGTAAGAAAATTTTAATGTGGTTTGGATCACTCTTATATTTGCAACAGCCAGAAGGAATCCCCAAAATGAGAACAGGAATCCACAAAACAAGAATGGAAAACTGTCAGACTTCCTTGCGTGAAAGAAGGTGTAATAATGTTCCTAATAAATTCCTATTTCACGGGTCAAATGTGTCCAAAGGAAAGATTTTTGACTAGTGAGTAAAGAGTGAAGTGAGTAAGTGCTTGAAAGTCCCAGATCACTAGAGAAAAGCTGGGACAACAGTAGCTGCTGATGGTTGCTATAGGAAGTCATTGCAACATCAGCCTTTATCCCACTTTCTGTTGTACAACCCTCTCACATGGGCCTGGACAAAATTAGTCATTTGTTCCTAGATCAGGGTGTCTCATTTCCAGTGACCTCCTTCTTCTCTCAGCGGTGGGTGTTTGAAAGCAGCAGGTAACACCACAGCCTCCTTCCCTCCATGGATGTAGAGCTGGCTGGTGCATTCTCAAAAAACACTGCCTCTTTGTGCCTTGTGCAGAAATACCTAAATTCAGTGCTCAGCTGTAAAAAATATCAGAGCTGTGCTAGAGAAGAATTATTCCATGGGTACAGCCCTGGATCGGACTGGCAGAGCTCCTCAGGTAGAAGGAATCTAGCAGGTACCAGGCTTTTCCTGCCACAAGAGCACTCTGCAAGACAGTGGAGATGGCAGACATGAACAGCTTCTGCAGAAAGAGCGCATTTTCTATAGGCAACAGCTCCCATTCTCTCCTGTTCCCATCAGCCTGGGCATAGCAACAGAGAATGTACTGAAGAACCATCGAGAGAACGTCATGAGCCTTTAAGGATTTAACAAGGTTGTGTGTGCTCACCACCAGTGACACAGAAGATCCTGTCTGACACATCAAACACTGTCTCAGCCTGTGTTAACTGTGAGTTTACACATGTGATGCATGCAGAAAGCTGCCCAGGTCTCACTGTTGGGTTCTTACCTAAGGGTCTCATGCACCTCACTTTCAAAGCATCTCTGTGTTAGGGAGTCTGGGACACTCTCTACCGGGACAGATAATTGCTGTTTGAGATGCTGGAGGTGAAGAGAAACCTAAGAAGGAATAATAACCAGAGTTACAGTCAAGAGAAAGCTCTCAGGTAATAGCCTGAGAACAGCCTGTAACTGCCCACCAAGCTGCCCATGGGCATTGTACCCTCATGCTGACATGCACCAGAGCGAGCAAGCTGCTGCTCTGCCATGGAAGGTAACATGCTGTAACATCACTCACACAACTGGAGGACTTCTTTGGTATTGCTCTTTACACAAACCTTGAAGTTGAAAATATATCCTCTCATTAAGCAGAGTGTGAGAAGCAGCAGCCATAACAAGAAAAGCAGTGCTGTCTCTTGGGAAAAAGCATTTATGTCCTTTGCAGTGGAGAATATGCAGGAGAAGGCTGCTGTTAGAAAGCCCTCTCTGCTGTTTCCTCTGAAGAAGAGCAGAGAGCATGTCTTGCTAACAGATAGCTCAGAAAAAGCCTGGGCACTGAACAAAAAATCCCTGGATTACGGAAGAGATGCTGCCCCTCCTGCTGTGCCATGAGTTGGGTTACACCATGCAGAGACTGGGAATTGCAGTGGTAGTGCCTGGCTGGTTTGTATCTGAGTGTGGCTATGAGCAGTGATGTTGGGCAACATAACTAAAATACAAGCAGGCTACAGGAGGTTTCCTCGGACCTACATCAGCTCAGGTGCTCAGAGATGTGTTCCGAACAGTAGTATGGACCAGTCTGAACAGAGGGAGGAAATATCACACCATCCCCATGAGGAGAATCACCGGAAAAGATCAAGAGACATTCCAACATGGAGAAGAAGCAAAGGTTTGGAGCCAGGAACTGAAGTCAGTTGTTGCCACATGCATTTTTTGGAATTGCACAGACCTATTGAAAGTTTTTATGTAGTGCAAAAAGGATGTGGCAAATTCTGAATGTCATTAAAGCCAACTCAGATTTCCAAATCAACTCCTTCTCTCCCTAACCTTTTCATTAGAGACAGTCCACTTACAAATCCTTGAAAACAAGAAAAGATGCAATGTACTACTTTTGACTTTTCAACAGGGAAGCTTAGCCAGGAGGTTAATCTCTGAAAGTCTTGAGCCTGGCTAACATTGCATCCAGTGGTGGAATTCCATGCTATTATTAGTGCAAGGCTTGACTTTGCTAGGACTTCCCAGAGAGCTGCAGTGTATGGTATGAAGGCTGCATGTATGGTATGAAAACTGTGCTTTACTGCTGAAAGACAGTAGTGAAAAAAAAGAGTTTTCTGAGAGTATTTCTTCTTGAAAACTCAACACAACTGGAAGACCACTGGCTCCTTATGAAGTTCCTTCCATCGTAAATCATGCTAGAGCTTGTTGGAAACAGAAGGTATTGCAGCCCTGTTTGTTCTCATTAGGCAATAGGGAACGACTAACTTCCTATATGGAATAAACTATCTGGAGCTATAGGATCCACCATCCAAAGGCAGGCACATGATGCAAGTCTTCTGAGGGAGCTGAGCTATGCCGGCAAAGCTCTTTGCTGGGTGTTGTGGGGTAGTACAGGCTGCAGGAACCACTCGCTGGAAAAGAGCTTGGAGCTGCAAGCAAAGTGTTTCCTCATGTTAAGCAAAGAAAAGAGTGCCTGTTCTTTGCAAATAAAGAGCTAGGTATTGAAACAATCCTGACACTAGAGAATTAACTAAAACAATCCAAACTTTGGCTAACCACTAGGGTCAAAAAAGGATAATAAATCCTCTTTTTCCTGTTAACAAAACCACAACTTTATTTTCTATAGCTTTCAAAAAATAAAAATGACATCATGAGTAATTTTGGAAATTCCTAAATATTAGTTCATTTGCCTGGCAGGAGCATCCTGTCCTGTCTCTTCTTTCCCTCACAACAGTCCTTGGAGCAGGGACAGTCTCCCTTCAGACACTGGAGGTTTGGTACAACTCTGACGTGATTACAACCACATGGCAAAGTAGAAAGTACAAAAAAAGAGAGTGTGGCCTTTTTGGATAAGGTAGGCTGCAGATGACAAACATGAAGGATGATGGGTCCAAGTGAAGAAATCTGAAGGATATTGTGAGTCTTTGGAGAGGGGAAAGCAAGGAAAAGGCAGAGATGTGAGCAGGAGAGGAAAGCCAGAGCAAAGAGGTGCAAGACAAGATGAGCAGAGAGGTCAAAAACTTTAATGATAATACAAAGCTATTGGTAGGGAATATGAGGACAGATGGTGAAGCCCTCCAGGAATACCTTAAGAGAGAAAATGACCAGCCCAAATAATGGCAAATGAAATTCTGTCTAGGCAGGTGTAAAACCATGAATGCATTTAAGGAGAAGCAGCTTTATCTTCACATATAAATAATGTTTTCCATGCTTACTGCTGCTACTCAGGAGGGATGGCTTAGTTGAACTACTGTAGACACTTTCTTGAAAATACAAAATCACTGCTCCGCAACAAAGAACAAATAAATGTTTGGGACTATTACAAAAGGAAAAGCCAATAAAGCAGAAAGATTGCTGTGCTGCTGTACAAATCCATCTCACACCTGCACCTTGAATACTTTCTGGGCCCTTGAAAAGGATAGAGAAGAGATGGAAAAATTCAGGAAGAGTAACAGGGTGAGCAGAGGCGTGACACAACTTCTCTACAAGGAACAGAGCAGGAGAATAAGAGCTGAGATGGGGGACACAGGGAAAGCTATGGAATCATTAGTGACACAGAGAGAGAGGATAGGGATTGAGTGTTGGTTGTGTCTCCAGGACAATGAGGGACCAGCTCATGAAGCTGGTAGGAGCCAAGTTCCAAACAAACAGAAGGAAGATGTTTGTCGTGCAGCAGGCAGTGGACCTGCTGAGGAGGTCCTTTCCAAAGCACGCTGAGGATGCAAGGAGCTTACATGCTCACCCAAGTGTTTGGAGGGGTCCAGGCCACAGGGAAACCACAGCAGGTTCAGGAAATCCTCTGAACTGAAAGTAGTTGGAAACTGCAGTAACTGATTGATACGAATCTGCTTTTGGCCCCTGTTGAAGGCAGAGTAGAAGGATGGGTTAGATGATCCAAACCAGCACAGCTGTTCTTACCTGGAGTGAAAACAGATAAGATAGACTCAAGTAAACACGGGGATCCCGAAGGGAGCTAAGGTGGCAGCGTGCAGCACAGCAGGAGCTGAAGTCAGGGTTTGGGTGAAACTGGCACAGTCAAACTACAGTCCAAAGCTGTAGATAAGGAGGCAGAAGAAAAGCTGCAGTTTTAACTCCATCAATGCTTGGTCTGAGCCCAGACATGCCCCACTATAATCAGGAGCAATGCTTCCACTGACTCCAGCAGATCAAGCCCTCCAGACATAAAGGCAAGCAGTTAAGTGAGGAGTTTCAGGGTCAAAGAATATCTCCGAGATAACAGGAGACACAGCACAGGTGAGTCTGTACAGGCAGAATTTGCAATTTATCTACATCAGTTATCTATCAGCCAGATATTACTAATTGTTCAGTCCTGATTGGATCCAAGAAAATTTTGAATTTAGAGATATTCCTTTGCAGAGTCTGCATGATATCCTGAATAATAACCACTATGTAGGTATTGCCCGCAGCACAGTTATTTTTTTCAGTCTTTTTAATAACCACTTTGAAATAAGTAGAGTTGCCTCCACTTCAAATGTGATATAATCTAGTAGTAAGAAGTTACAGAGTCATGGCCCCAAGGCAAGGTGCAAAGCCCCCCAAAAGGCCAAGAGTTTCAATTTTCCTTAAGGGTAATGTGGGTGTAAGAGATATGGCCTCCAAGTGGAAGGAACCACTATTCATTAGTTACTCAAAGCACCATTGCATCAGCAATAATCAACAAAATAAATACGTTTTTTCACAGGACCGAAGAATGCCTCACATTCTAGGGGATATTCCTAAATACCACGATTTTTTCTCATACAGACAATACTTATTTTGGGTAATGACCTTGAAATAAGCCTTTCCTGTTCTGAGCTTGTGTTTTCCTGTAGGACTGATCTTGGTTTGTTTGATTTACAACTCCTACATGCAGTTTCTCAGTAAGTGCACACATTACGGTCAGTATTTTGAGAGAAGAGTCTTTTTTTCTTTAAGCTGAAGTAGACTGCTTTTCCTGGAGTGCTGAAAAAAAAATCATTTTAAGAAGCTGATCTGATTAACCGGGTTAAACTAGAAATGTGCCAAATTGCTCTGCAGACATGGCATAGCTGCTGACCTACACCGAGACTGGAAATCGTTCCAGGCTGTGACGTGCCATGTCTGTTCACGTCAGCTGTGCACTGGGAAATGCACAAGCAGGCAACTTGCTGAAAATGTCCTTCAGCTTAGGGCTCAAAAAAGATTCCTGTGTGAGGAAACCAGCCTCTCAGGCCCAAGAAATGTAATTTCTTGCACAATATATTAGTATTTCTCAGTTTTCTTTCTGTGTATTCAGGACAGCATGCACAGATGTCCATCATACAAATATCTGACCCATTCACCCCACCTGGATCTTTTCTTCAGCCTAATGCCACTAGCCCTCAGCAACTCAAGTTGTTTCTTCTTTGCACTATTGAGATTAAAAAAAAAGCTTGCAGCACTTTGGTTCTGACACTGCAGTTTGACATCTCTGTGTGAACCTTTGTATTATGTTTGTTGCCTTGCATGCTGCACAGACACCCAGCTTGCAAAGCTGGCCATCTCCACACAGACCACTCCTTGATCCCCACTATTCAAGGATGTATTTTGGCAGCAGGAGGTTACATCTGTGGGTCTCAACCACCTTTTCAGAATCCATCCTCCTGTTTGTCTTCCTTATCACATCTGCTCCTCTTGCACATGTGCAGTGGGGAGGGGAAGCTGGCATGTGAAGACAGATGTTGGAAGAAGAGCAGACTTTCCGCAGCGCAAAGCCTCAGGATTGCTGAAGGATTGTCTAACAGAGCTTTTGTTAACTGTTGGGAAGGAGGAGCCTCAGAGGTCATTCAGGCTGCAGTCCGGTGAGCATTGTCTTTTGAAAGAATCTCTCCCATCTGTGCCTTTAGTCTATTTTTGTGCTGTCTTCATATCATGCCATCACAAGTCAACATGCAGCTGCACCATGATCTGGCCCGGGGAACTGGTCTGGCTGAAAACTCATCCAGCTGAAAGGAGGAAAAAAGGAAAAAAAAATTATTTTCCAGCCAGCTCAGATCTCTGATCTCATTTACCACACAGCAGCACTAACAGTTGTACCACCATGAGGGAGGTAACCTCTTCCCACAGCTGTGGTGGCTGCTGCCAACTCTTCCTCAGGCAGCAACCCAAGCCTTTGCCCTATGGACCTGCTCCTTAGGAACTGAGTTTTCTCATTTCATTTCCACTACTAAGGCAATTCTAGCTTGTGTAGACAGGCAGTAACACATGGATACCCAACATGGGATTTGAAGAGGTCTGGTTAGAAAGCTCCCATGGGGAAGGATCTGCCAGAGCTCTCCTTGTAAATACAAAGGCAATAGGAGAAAAGGTTCACTGACTGCTTCTTGCTTCACTTCTTACTCTCCTATCCCCTTGGCGAATTTAAGTAAATCATTTATATAGGCAAAATCTTTTGGTGGCTTCCCCCTCCTTCCTCTTCCTCTTAACCAGTGGATGGAAGCAGCATTCCCTGTCTTGAGACCTCAGGTCCCAGAGAAATTGTTTGACACTACAGTACTTCCCTTCTAGTATGAATTACTGAGTGGAAACAAGAAGCTGGTAATGTGTTACCCATTTGCCACACACTACAGCTCTGTCTGTTAATAGATGTGACCTTTGTGACTAATACAGTGCTGGGAGGTACTGGGAGGGTGCATTAAATCCCTCCCTCCAGCACAGTTGTCATCCTCATCATCTCATCACCCATCCAAGTGAGGAAGCTGCAGTTTCAGAGCTGCCAATTCCTGCAAAACACACAAAAAGCTGGACTGGGCCCAGAAATCAGCCAGAGGATGAGGGATTAAAGTTAGGAGGTGACAGCAGAGGTTGGGCCAGTGCTGCACTGTCCTCATGACTGGAAAAAGGTCCCCACTGGGGTGACAGCCCCCCACAGCCCTCACTTTGCATTCAGTTTCCACCGGTGACAGGCATCCCACGGCTGCATGGCACAGGGCTGGCAGCTGCAATCACACCATCCCAACACTCTGCAGAGTCTCTTCCTGCCCTCTGCCTGCAGATAACAAGCCCTGGGCACAGACAGGATGGCTTCCTATTTGCAGAGTGTGTGTGGATGCCAAGGGCCTTGGAACATCTGAAGCGGCAGCTCCCAGTGAAGAAAACTTGTTGCAATCCATCGAAAGCCCTCTGCTGGACCTGAGGCCAGGAAGTTTTCTTCATCTGGTCTCTGGCCTGGGTGATTCTGTTACAGACCCTCCTATTGAACACCACAGGGAACAAGGAGCCCTTTACACCTCTTGCACCCCTCAAACCACCACCACCACACCAAAGATTCTCACCCATAACATCCTACACCAACACTCCACCCTCCAGTCTTCTCCCTGTTCATCCCCTCCACTCTCTGTGGAGCCACATCCTGCATCCTTGGGACAGTACCTACATTTACATGGGAAGGGAGGGGGCATTTTCCCAAACTCAGCCCCATGTCCAGCTCTGCACACCCTTGTGATGATGTGCTGAGCTCAACTGTCTGGTTGTGGCCCCACTTTAGAGCATTTCTGTTTGCTGTGGCTGTGGGCCAGCACCAGCCTGAGGATCCACCACAGAGCCCACTTAAAGCAATGGTCCAGTGCTCCCTAAAGATAGAAGAAACATTTGCAATCGTACAGGTATGAAAAAATCAGCAGACAAGGGAAACTTTTTTCTTGGGTATCAAAGTGCATGGTCAATTAATGTTTGCATCTCCATCAGAGAAACTTTCATGGAATTAGCAAGCTGTAAACACTGAATTTAGAGCATGTTCTGGGAACTGAGTGTGCAATTGGCAAAGGATACACAAGCATGCAGAAGGAAATAGGAAGACAGAGTTGTATCCTTAACCCTGAATTTCCAAATAACACTAACAAGATAAACTTGGAGACGGCAGGAGAAATCCCTACAGGAGTGGTGTGCAGGTGACTGCTCCTGCTGCAGTGCCTGGGCCACTGGCCACATCCAGAACAGGGGCAACACGGGGCTTAGAACTATTGCCAACAGCAATAAAGTTATGGTGGGGATGGACCCTACCATCTTCGCAGTAAAATCAGCCAGTCATCCTGTTTGCTTACCTATTCCTCCTGCATTTCACTCACTCACTCACAGTGAATTCACTGCCTTCATTGACTTGTGGCTGTTTTACTGTCGATTTCTTCATTCCTTACTCATTGTGTCAGACCTTGTCCTCTTGTGACAACTCTCATTTAATTAAGAATGAACAATCTATGGAAAACTGTAGGTGGAAGGCATACAAACCATAGTGCTGCCAGACTCAGAAGTTAGAGGTAATTATAAAAATTTGAGAAATAAAGATTTTGTCTGAGGATCAGCTTTGTACTTCTTCCCCATGTGCATGAGGAGGGCGTTAGTTTTCCAGAGTTACTGGCTTTTGCCCCGCAACTGTAGCACTCCAGAGTTACCTCTGCTTGTGCACTCTGGGCTCAGCCAGGCTCTCTCCTTCGTCTTCAACCTGTGCCAGTGCTTCTGCTCTGCTAGCACAGCTTTAGAGCAAACCTGTTCAGAGGTTGATCTAGCTGAAAAATACCTACAGGGTTTTAAAAAAAAACCCACCAAAACCCAGACTTTTGCTGAGTTACATCCTCTGATTTGATTCAACACGTGGAAAGCAGCTGCTTCAGTAGAAGATACAGGAGCAGCAAAGACTGATGGAGAGGTGGTGGTAGTGGCCACACTGCTGCTTTTTTCATTGTTGCTGGTGAAAGTGAAGCCACAGGATGACTCTGGCCCTTGCCAATTGCCTAACAATGCAATTCAGCCCCTCCCCAAAGTGTTGTCGCTTTGTCCTTCCTCCTCTGTGCCTACTCTCCTGTCTTCCAGCAAGTAATTAAGAACCAACAAGACCTACATAAACATTCCTCCAGCAGCACTGCCTGGAATCCTGCTCCTCCCCTGCCCCCCGACAGCCTGGGACAGAGGGGCTCCCCCCACTTCACCAGCCAGACATGGGGGTGATGGTGGAGACTCCCCTCTGCTCCCACACACGGGCTGAAAGAAGTGATGAGGCAAGCTGACACTGTGGCTTTGCAGGTGGGAAAGGCAGAGTTGTTGCGAGTTGCCCTCTGCCCCCATCCCTCTCCATCTGCCTCTGGGGTCCCACTTTGGGCAGCACCCCTGAACTCATCCCCAAGGGATGGAAAACAGAGGTGACAGGCCAGGATAGGATTTTCCCCTCAGGCAGGGCTGCCTTTGCAAGACATCTGGTGCTGCCTCAGGGATCAGCCAGAGGAAGTTGTGCTTCACTAGAAACACAACTGAAAACTTCAGTCATCTCTGAACTTTGTTCGCCTCTGAACTTCATCCATCTCCATTTCTAAAGAAAATCTCAGGTCCTTGAGGACCACAGGAATTGTGCTGTTGCCTTCAGCTAGGATTCATTTCAGCCTTGCTTTGCTGTCTTTGCAAAACAAACTTGTGCTGCCACTTTGGTGTATTAATACACACCACAGCTTTAGGTTACAAAACTACAAACTCCATCTGGAAACTCAATTTTTAGTCTAAAATTAAGACTTCAGCTCCTTTTCTCCAAACCATTCTGTGTATAGCTTTTTGGTTTACAATTAAAAACTCCAGGGGATAGAAAGCCAGGTCCCAAAAGTTTTCCTGAGCCACAAACCCACATTTGCCTCATGGAAGAAATGTCTTATGTTCTGGCACTGCAAAGACCTCAGTTCCCTTCTCCTGCCACTGTGCTCTCTCTGAGCTGTGCAGTGCTGGGGGTGCCACAGTGCCCCTCTCAGGGCAGGAACTGGGGAAGGCTGGGGGTTCAGTCTGAGAAATCAGAGGCTCCATGGGTTGGTTGCTACATGGAAGGCTTAAGGGAAAGATTACAGTGCTCAGCCTAGCACAGGAGATGAACCAAAGGATGAGCAAAGAGTGCCACTACTGTTAATGTTAGTGTTTCATTCACTTCACAGGACTGTAGTCCCAGGAATGAAGGAGAAGCATCATGCAGTTCTCCTCATCCCAAAACAAATACAGCCATGGTTCAAAACAAACTTAGGGGGGAAAAAAGTATGTATTGTCTGCCAGGAGTAAACTTGAAAAATGAGCTATTAAAATACTTATTGTATGCAAAGGTCTTTGCCATCCTTGAGCCTTCAGGATCATTTTTGAGATTATTATTTCAAATGCTAGAGACCAACAAAAATTTCTGGTTGGAGTAGTCTCCTTTTATTATCTTCAGCAGGGTACATGGGAGCATGATAAAACTGAGTGTTGTCCTTGATGCTGAGCTCCTCCTTTTTGTGCCAGCAGTAATTCTCATTATTTGAACACAATGGAATGTTCTTTTGTGGCATGCTCAAGGCCAAGGATTAGCTGGGGAAAATTATCTTGAAATGTAGAATTATTTTACTATCAAAAATCTTAAGAGTGAGGTTGTAGAAGGAGATACTGCTGGCATTTTCACTTTTTTATCACAAGTCCAAATAGCATTAATTGAGGAATATATCTGTCAGAAATATCATTGTTATGAGATGCAATTTGTTTCTGTAACTCTATTTTTAAATGCACAGGAATACATTTGAGAGTCTATTTTTTGACAGTCTTTGAAAGGATACATTGGAGGGTCCCATATTGCACATGTGACCAGTGTGAGCTGCTTTAAAGCTCCTGTAACAACATTCCTACAGGATGGATGCTCAGATCTCAGCTCTGACCAGGGCCATTCCAGGCCCAGTGTTAGGATTAAACCACGCTGCATCCCTTCTCCATATTTCCCCCTGTCGCTGCTGGACCAGCAGCCATATTTTCACCAGCTTCTAATTCAGGGTATAAGGGAACTCTGGCGTGACAGGTGTGGCACATTTAGCAGGACACGTGTCTGGTCAACTGCTCAGAGTATCTGGGGGTGGCTGTAGTGTCAGAAGTGTGGCCTTATGCAGATTGGTTGAAACTGAGAGATAGGTATCTTCCAAACATCCATCCTGAAAGAAGAGACAAACGGGATCTCTGCTGAGGGGCACTGGGGCAGGACACCAGGAACAGCTGCACCCACCCTTCTCACAGTCTTCATGTCAGTCAAAAATCCAAGAGCTGGGACAGCATTTTTGCTCTCGATACTAATAGTAATTTAAAAAGGTACGGAAATGATTTCAAAACTCTGATGACTGTGTGACTGGTCCTTCTGGAGGTGGGTGGCTGGGGGTGCTTCAGGCTCACATTGGGCTGTGTCAGGTAAAACCCACATAAGGAGGAGCAGGTACAATGCAGTCTCCTTCCCACCTCCCAGCTTCCCTACCAGAACTAGAAGCGGTGATGCCCACAGCTTATTCAGCATGTTTTGGAGTTCTCAGAGGTAGGAAGTGCTGAGAGATGAGCCTGTGGGCACAGCTGGCATTTGAGGCAGCCAACCAGCATTTTCAGCTTGCCATTCATGTTAAGGAACATCCCACAGGAGTGTACAGGGTGTCTCACACTTGGCTCTATGCTGTCTGTGCAAGCATGCTTTCACCAGCTCTCCAGACTTCATCACAGTTTCACAGTGTTTGCTCTTTGCCTTAAATCTAGTTCACAGAACCATGTGGTGAATATAAACTTCATATTAACATACCCTGTTTGAAGCAACAAAGTTATAACAAATCACAGCTCCAACAGCTCTAAAGGGTTAACAGTATCTTGGAAGATCTTTTCAGTGCTCATCAGTTGTGACAGATAATTATGGATTTGAAGAGATTTGCAATTTGTTTACAAATACAGCTTCAAAAACTTTCTACTGAAACATCTTCAGCAAACTGTTCTGCTTCATTGTTAATTAAGAAATCACATTTACACATGCATTTAAAAGTGTCAAGAAATTACAGGAGCATTGCCACTTCCACTTTAAATGTTAGATCTGAGAATCTTCTGGCTGGGGAAAAAAGAGGAACCCTGAGGGCTCAGCAAACAGAAAGAGCATATATACTGTCACACTGCTGTGGTTTATCCCATTCTTTTGAAATTTCTGCCACAAATTTGTTGTTAGATGTATTTCTAACTGAGTGGGTCCAAGGATTGGTTTGCCTGACTCTATGTCAACTTTCTGCCTTAAAATATATAACCCCATAGTAGCTGATCTAAGTTTTGGGTATTGTAGCCTATTGCTGACCAATATATTATCTGATTAGAGAATCTAATAGAGTGTACATGGAGGATATCCAGTTTACAGCTTTTCTTTCTTCCTTCTTTTTTAGGTTGAACAGGCCTTCAGCATACACACAGTGAGAAAAAGCTCCAAACCCAGTCGGCCAGCAGCACATCCCTCACTCAGCACCAACTCCCCACTGTGTGTTCAGGGCAGATATTTTATTTTGAGGGGGCCCCTTCCCAGGCAGGGAGCTGCTCAAGTGGCTCAGCACCCTGGGAAGCTGCAGCCTAAGTCCCTTCAGGTGCTTCCTATAAAAGGGTGCCATTGCTTTGTCATCAAAACACCAGAGAGTCTGCTGCATTTATGCAGTTCAGGAATACATTTCTTGTTCACTAGGTGATGACTGAGGGTGCTTCCCCTATCAAAATCCACATTTTGCACTGCAGGGTGAATTCCTTCCCACATTCCTTCCAGCTCTGATTTTCAAGGTTAGCCTTGTGCAGAAATGTGAGCTCCACCTTTCTATATGTGCAAAAATGCAAATCCCACAATCACTCCTGTAACAGCTCCATTACAAATCTGTGCAGATGAGATTGCACCCAGCAGCCTCACAGTAAATATGGCTTATTAGAGATCCCCCAGGACAGCCAGTCCCCTTGTGTCAACTCTGCAAAAGGACCCTAACTTTAAGGATGTTCAGCTGGAGTACTCTGCACACAGAAACGATTCAAATCCATGAACACGCTGTGTTGGCCTGTTTTGGAAAACACCCTTTCTATGTATGCTGGAGCTGGAAAAGGGGATGAACCCAGAGCTGCACAAGGCAGTTTCCAAGTTCATCAATTATGTTTTCTCTCTTGCATATACATGTTTTTATCCAAGCCCATCTTTCTTCTTCCTTGATTCAAGGAACTTGAATATTCAGCCCTGTCTATGACCATGACTGAATATTCAGTCCTTGACCATGCAGCCTGATTTGGGTTACTTTTAAGTTCAAGCATGTGAGAATTTGAAAATCTAACTCAGATCCATATCTGGTTAGAAACACTCCTAATATGAACAGATAGTAAAAAATATCTCAGTTCTTCTGATCTCCCTCCCAGAATAAATAATTATTCTGTGGGCAGATGGTCTTTTCCAGCAGCTGTGCCCCAACCACACTGAAAAGTCCTCCAGAGACCACCTCGAATAACACTCAACTCCCTACCAGGAACAAAAACTCCAGCAAATGAGGTAGAGTGAGCAATCAAAATTTCCACCTGGACCCCACCAACCTGCAGCACCCTTAGGGCAGTGCATGCTCCCCCTGAGAGCAGCACGCACAGCCTTAGCTGCAACATACTGATCCTTAGCACAGTTCACATCCCTCAGACAGAGAACAAAGTTAGATCCAGCTCGAACCCATGCAAGGGATAAATTTGGATGTTGTTCTGTAAGGGCAAATTTACAGCTGAATGCATGGAACAGGGGACTAAAGTGGGCAGCTCAGGGACTACTGGGTGCTGACCTTCTCCTTTGCTTCATAGTGTTGCACCACCTGGTTGATAAGGATCATATACTCTCAATTAAGCAATATGCTTTTTTTTTTTTTCAGTTCTGGGGCCAAAGTCCTGGACACTGCAAAAGAAACTACTCGAGGTTTTAGGAAGAATTTGTGTCTGTATCTAACAGAACAATTTAACACTCAATGGCTATGAGGCCATCCAGCCCCGAAAGCTCTGTAAATTCATCAGGTACTTCCTGGACAATTTTCCTGCCTGCCCGCCCTGCTGAACTCAGCAGGGTGCCACAGCCCATAATTACAGCGGGCAGGAGTCTGTGAGGTCAAACACTGGAGAAAGCCCAGCACAGCAGAGTCTGGGCTATTGGTATGACCCGTGTGTGTGGTTAAAGGCCACTCGACATAGGGTGTGCACAGAGAGCACAGATGTGCTTCTTTCAAGCACTTCCAGACTCTGAAGAGTTTAACATCATAACTTTAATAATGTTTTTAACCTGTTCCTAAGTTTTAAAAGGAAAAAAAACCATCCTGAAGTCCCATAAATATCATCATGGAGTTGGTATCAGATTGTCAGGGACAGCATCCATAGGCAGTGCTTGCTGTCCACATGAGCCATCTGAACCCTTTAGAGCTTAGGTGGCTTTGTTGGAGTTTTTTTTCTCATTCAGTATTTCGGGGGTTCAAATATTTTGACTTATTTTCACCAAGCTTTCCTTCAGGCTTGTCTCCTTCCAGCTCCTTCCTCTCTTCTGTCCCTTCCATACCACCTGTTTCTTTTCCTAGTCTGCATCTAGGCAACTCTATGTGCTTAAAATAAACCTCCAGGATAAACCTAGGGTTTTACCTGCACCAAGTGTTTTAAAATAGATATGTCTGGCTGTTTTAAGTCTTGTGTATTGGCATAAGGTAAACAAAGCGATACTTACCCAACTGTAGTGGAGTTATATTGGATTTGGTCCAGCTAAATCCATATTATCATTTGCTCCTTTACCCTTAGTTTTGCAAGGCAATGCTATCTCAGGAAACAATTGAAGCCAGCTGTGACTTTGGACAGCTGTTATCTCCCAGCCTTGAACTTGGACACTTTGTATTTGGCATCTGTCCACACTCACAAGCTACATCCTACTGCAATTTTCTCACTCTCCATACCAGTTCAGCTTCTAAAATGATTTAATAACACCTCAGTGTGCACAGTTATAAACTGAGTTCAAAGTGGCTGGTATTGAGTCTGCTTTATATGAGAAGGTATGAACCAATGTGCTTCCTTATGAGAAAATTTTGTCGATTTACTGCAATCAATTTAGAAACTCAGCTTGTGTAATGGGTTGCACTTCTGTAGAGCTGTCCTCACACTGGAGAGGAAGAAATGTCATGCTTCAGGGAAGGATCAGCTGCTGGTCAGACTTACCCGTGCAAATGCAAGCAATCCCCAGCTGTGCTTCCACGCTTCAGGCTGGCTGGCAGCTGCTGAAGGGTTTCACCCTCCAATTTCTTCAAGACAAGGTGGCACACGTGTCTGTTGAGCCATGACTCAGCTGAAGCCTCTTAACACCCACATTGGGGAAGCAACTGGATAAATTGGGCAAGCTCCTCTGGTGTCTGATTCAGCAGCTGCCAGGCCCTTCCATTGGGCTTACACCTTGCTGTGTGGCCCACTGGCAAGGGACACAGCAGAATAAACTACTGTGCTTGAGGAAGTCTGGTCCTCCATGCTGGGAAGGGACCATTTCAGGGCCCTGGTTGCACTGTCCTGCACCGGGGCTTGTCTTGCTCCTATCAGTCCTGATAATCCTCAGAGCTTAAAAGCAGGGTGCCAGATACATGAAGGAAATCCATGGGCAGCCTGTAGGAGCACATTCCTGCTTCCCATCAGAGCTCCTTCATAGGTTCACCACACATCTGCATGTTAAGGTTTTGGCTAGTTTTACTTGTTCCTCCCTGTGAAATTTCATCACTTTGTTTAATTGTGGAAGTCAATCACTATATTCAAGAGATGAATTATGCTACTGCTGCAAGGAAGTTTGACATTTAGTAGCTTAGAAGATATTTATGACCAAAGTAGTTCTTATTCTGAAATGCAGCATCATTTGTAGAAATTCCCCATTGGGAAAAAAATAATCAATGACACATAGAAGGTGCTAAAGCCCCACCAAAATAGCATCTTAACTGTTCCTTAAAGTGGTGACTTGTACACAAATCATGAAAAAGAACTCAGAAAGTTAACCAGTTTAGTCCTGGAGCAATGTAAGCATTTAAAGACAGATTTACAGTGCACTGAAAATCTGATTATGTAAACGATCATAAATGGATTCAGTGTGTTAGAGGCCAACACTAAATCTTTGTCTGTTTACTGGAAAAAAAAGGCAGTAGGGAGCTATACATTAAAATGAAGATTGATTTCAGAAAGTGTAGCAGAAATGAAATATGCTGACATAATGAGTAAGCAGAAAGAAAGAAAGCATAAAATTAACAATCGTCAGCTCTTGCTCCAGGATTATGACTCTAAACTAGAGAATGACATTTATTGTACTGCTAGTCCTTGAGACGAACTGCAAAAGTTTTGATAAAGCTTGTCAAAACTTTCCAGGTTCCTGGTTCAAAATCTGTGCTGCAATTATGCCTGGTCATTAAAACTAATGGAGACATTCCTGAAAAATTCTATGCACAAGCTCCTGCCTTTCCTGTCAGGATGCAGCCCTGGAGGGCATCATTTCTGATATCAGAAATAAAGATCTGAGGGCCTTTTGCACCACTCTGCTCTTACTTGACTCCTTGGTGTTTTTCTCTCACAGCCTTGGCCAGCTGAAGTACTTTGTCAGTCTCACCACATTGTAAAACATTATTTTGATGCTGTTGAACAGCGCATCATTAGCAGGCAGGGCTGCAGCTCTTGCGAGGTGCAGTGGAGTCAGGAATAGGAAGGGAAACCCTGGCCCTAGGCACCAGCTGGAGCTGGGAACTTCCACTACCTTTGGGAGGCAAACTGCAGTTCATGGATGTCCTACTCTCTGGGACTGTATCAAAGACTGAGGGAGACAAGAAGAAAGGTTTTCTTCCAGAGCATGAAGGTGGATAACAATGTTGAGAAGGCTGGGTTATGGAAGGAACATCTTGTTCTGGATGTGGCTTCTAAAGGCCTAGAAGGAGTAAAGCCTACATAAATATGCTTGTGAAATGGTACTAAAAAAAAATTCATCACAAGTATATATGATGTAAGAGTAGGTTTTTACAACCTCTTGCTCAAAACCAGCATGGCCATAAATTGGTGGGGTGGCACCTTTCAGAGGTGAAGGCCACTGAGTCTGAGTCTGGCTGTTCTCAGCACAACAGCATTGGGCTTCACCAAACTCAGGGCGCTTGTTTCAGAAATCGCATCACATGAGAGTTTTTTGGATGTTCCTCAGTGAATATACCTATTGTTTGGTTTGGTCCAAGGCTTCCCAGCAAAGTTACTGTGAATGCTGTGGAACTTTTAATCTCTCCTTTTTACATAACTATCTAGGCTGCACTTTTATAACTGTATTTAAGTTGCAATGATACTTCCTTAAATTTATTGTCACTGAAATTGATTATAATCCTGAAAAGGCTTATATGTGATTCCATAAATATTTGTTGTTAAAATTTTATGGCTTTTCAGTTGCTGCTAGGCTCTTCCTTTTCTCTCTCTTCCTCCCAGAAGGATTGTCCAGCGAAGGGCTTAATGTTACAATTGTATTTTAAAAGTAGCCAGTGGCATTAGAGTTGGGATTAGATACTATCCTTTTATTGGATGTATACATTAAAATAACTAGTGAAAAAAACCCATGAAATGGACCATTTCAGATCCTGAAAAGAATATATTATGCTGCCTCCTTTGAAACCAGGTCTCTAAAGCCATAGCTTGGTAAATCAGCAATTATTTTTTTGAAAGATCAAATCAGTGCTGGTGGGCACCCAGGCGCATTGCCTACAGTGCTGGGCTGCTGCACCAAAGTGGAAATCACAGCAAATCAAAAGGTCAGATTAGTCTCCAATTGGTTTACAGGATAGTTTCTGAAGGTTTTCTGACACCTGAGTGTCAGTCTGAGTAGCTTGTGCTACCTCCTGCCTCCACAGGGGACAGCAGACCCTGCCATCTGCAGAACGGATGTTCCACATCCCAGGGGAGTGCCAGGCTTTTATGTCCTTGGCACTCCTGGGATTTTCCCATTGCACACCGTAGCGGGAACCGCCTCGGCACTGGAGGACTGGCACAGGTGTATCAGTCCAGAGAGCCTTTCCAAGGTGACTTGAGGCTGAAGGGTGTCCAGCTTATTCTGATACAAGTACAAAATTTTGGTTGTATATTACTTTAGAAGCCTGTTGATTCAAGGGTGGGGCAGAGGGAAAGGCCACCTAGGGCATTTTATCTCAGCAGATGAGGTGTTCTTTTATATGGGCATAAAAGAACTTCATTTTGCCCCGTATTTGTCATGCCAATTAATCCAGTGGATCTGCCCAAATATTATCTATGCAACAAAAATATAATAAAAGAAAGAGCAATAAGTCATGTAGAGAGGGGTGGGAGACTATGTCTGGATAACAGAGCAGGTTATTTTATCGGATCCCAAAATGCATGTTTCTGACTCACCTGGAGCAGGATGCATCACCGTCACTGCAGATTTTCTGCAGCGTAGCCATCGATGCTAGAGCATGTGATGCAGGCTGTCTCAGGAGTCAGCAAGGCAACCCACACTTTTACAACAGGAGCCATCTCATGCCAATGCTGATGTTTAATCTAGTGAAGGTGAATCAGGCCTGATTTCCCTCCTTGGCTAAAGGGGAGCCCAGAGCAGCCAGCTCTGACACAAATGGGTGGACATTGGCACCTGCAGTGAGGTGAGATCCTCAAACTGAGCCACATGATCTGCCTTAAAATGTAATAATGGGATTGATTGTCTCAGATTTTCCTGTACATACAGAGCAAAATTCAAAAAGGAAGGAAACAAGAAGAAACTAGTGTGAAGAATCTGACCTGGTACCCCAGACATGAGTCACACAAGTCTTTCTCTGATAGCCAGGAGACAGGCAGATGGATAACTCACATCACTGTCAGCACACAGACACATCCATTATCTGAAGCAACAAAGTCATGAAACCTCCATTTTTGCTGTAGGTGTATAATTATAGTAAGAAAAAAATCTGAGTCACAGGTGTAATTCAGCCTCCCTTCAGGTATGTGATGAATAAGGTGTTAATCAGTTGAAGGACTGGAAAATACTGATCACTGTTCAGTACTGGTGAACCAGAAAAGGAAGTTTCCTGGATGTGGCATATACAGAATATGTGGTTTGAAAAGTGTGAGGGGCAGCATATTAGTGCTGGGTCTTTCACAGTGTCTTTTGCTGTAAGACAAGTGTGTCTTTACACTTACATCCCTACACTTTTAACTGGATTCTTCCAGGCAATGTCTGGAGTTGTAGGTTTTCCTCTTTTAAATGTATATCAAAATATTTCAGGGTATGGAAGAATACATATATAATACCTGCACAACCTTTCCCAATCATATAATTACTTAGTGTACAAGTAGAGCACAGTTGTAATAGAGGAAATCTAATGTCTACATAAATCCAGTTTAGAATTAAACTGCTACTTAAAGATACTTTAAGGAGGGTATTTAATTTTCTTTCTTACTCTAGTGTAATTAGTGGAAAGATATAGGGTTTTTTGTGGAAAAATGCAGGGGTTTTGGATACCTTATTTAAACATTTCTGTCTCCTCATACTGTGTTGTGAATTGGGTAAAACCCTTTTGGTGCTTATTGCAGTTGTGTAACAACTGATATTCTGCCAGTCAAGAACCAGGAGCAGTAAAATGACCCTTCATTTGCGAAAGGCTCATCAGAAAAGGTTACTGCTGAAGCATGGATCAGTCAGTGCCAGGCAGAAGTTGCACCATCAAGCCACCTCATTTCCTAGGAAAGAGGGCTGCAATGAGGACCACCCAAGCACTGAGGTTGGTGACATCATCTCTGCATCTTTAGCAAATGCTGGAAAACACCCATAGCCAGGAGCAAGACAAACCACAGCCACAGGCAGGGCTGGATCAAAATGTAGAAAGAAATTAACTTGTTTCAGTGTAACTTACTCTTGGCCAACCCCTGTGGGCTGCTACTTCGTATCTGAGTTTCTTCTCCCCATCGCAGTGCAGCAGGCAATTTTTTATTCAGCCTTTTAATGTCTTTGATCTGACCCGTACCAGGTCTTTTAATGTTTACCTCTTTTCCAGTCTTCTGCAGCTTCACAAATCCTCCAAGATATCATCAGCTCCCCACTGGAGCCTCAGGAGTGCTGAGACAGTCTGGGTGATGGATACAAGGAACCATGCAGGTCTGTGAGAACACAGACCAGAGATGGTCCAAGGCTTTTTGGATCCAAGGATCCAGTTAGACTTAGTTGGAACTCATGTTAGATATGGCTTTTTAGATGGACCTAACAAGTCTGAAATTACCCAAACCACCTCTGTCACACTGTGCCTAAGCCTGTGATGAGCTGTGATGATTCTCCAGGAGCTCAGCAGGGAATATAATACAGGTACAGTCAGCTCACATCCAGACGGGTTTTCAGAGAGAAGGCCTTAGCTTTGCCCTGAATGGAAGTGGTTGGACTATTTCCAGACCCAACCTGACTCTGGAATATGCAGCTCTTTATATATGTGGTGCTGGTGTTAATGAGCCATGTCAGACTCAGGCTAGCTCTTTATCTGTGGCACAGATAATCTACACACTGGGTAATTCAACCACAGATGCCTGAGAGCTGGTTTTAGCTGCAAACACCTCCATGATCGTTTCAGCCATATCCCTAAATACTGTAGAGTGATTTTCATTAGACCAAATCAAGCTGAAAAAATCTAATTGAAGGAGCATTCCCTAATACGTTCCTTCTCTTCTGCTCTCAGTTCTTCCCCTTTCAAAAGTGCTGTTAATTGCATTAAACATCTGATAGCTGTTAATCTTTTTAGCAAAGGTGAATGCAGAAAAAAAAACCCTACTAAGTAACCTGAGTGATCATTGAAGTCCTCATGGACTAGGGACTTGCTTTCAAAGGGGTGGTTGCACTGGCCAGGTCTACCAGTCTTATACAGGCAAAAGAAACTGATGTTTGCTGTGAAAACATCCTGCCTTCTGAGTGATTCCTTCTTGGAAAGAAGAAGCTTAAGCACTGCTTTGCCAAAGCAGTACAGGAGCATGGGACTATCTGCACAAACCATCACTGAAGTCTGAGAAGGAAGGAGAAGAAAAAGAAAACAAACAGTGGAACAGCTGTGAAAGCCTGAGCTCACTATCTCCTCAGATTATGCTTTCACCCACAGGTGGAGCAGAAAGCAAAAGCAGCAGGCTTTAGAAAGAGAGAGCAACTGTAAACTCAGTGCAAGCTCAATATTTGCTACCTTCCCTACCTCCCATTCTCCATCTCTTGTGTCCTGCCTGCTGGTCTTCAGCCCATTCAGCTGTGACAGCACAACAGTTTACAGGACTCTATTTTCAACTGGATTAGGGACCTGATACAATTGAAAAAAAAAAATCCTGCCAAGAAATGTCAGCTATGTGATGGAAATGAGCAATTGTGAGAATAACTGAAATGAGCATTGCCCCTGAACACATTGTATTAAGAAACCACAGCCCAGCTCCATGGCCAGCCTGCTCCTCATTGTTCAGATTTACAAAAGGAGCTGCCATCAGAAGCAGGGAGTCATCTTTCCTGGGATTTGGGGTTTTTTTAGTTTGTTTTGTTTTAAATAACTAAGCACTGATGTCTTCCATCACAACAAATATTGTGGCTGTCTTATTCAGTGTTTATGTTTGCCATCTTTTGCCATGAAAATGAAATTCAAAGATGGAAAAGGGCTGAGAGGTGAAAGTACATACATATCAGCAGTTGCAGAGTGCAGAACAATAAAGAAGCAAATTACAGCAAAACAAAGCATTTCAAACCAAACAAAGTCATAGGAAAAGCTATACTTAGAAAAAAAATTTGGAAAAGCTGCTCTTTGGCAAAACGCGAAGCTGTACTCCAGAGGAGGTGAGTGCCCACCCAAGGCATGAGGGCTGTGACTCCTGCCAGCAGGGCTTTCGGTGCAAAGCACACATCTTACCTGTCCTCATGCTCCCAACCAGGAACCTAAAAGGGTGGAGTTGCTCCTGTTCTTTCTGAGATTTTTCTTTTTGTCCATAACAGTGGTTGAAATTCTCAGGCTACCTCAATACCACCATGTTTAACAGTACCAGGAACACCCTTCAGCACTCCCTATCCTCCACACCACAGATTTTTAGCACAGATCTTGACACATTTTGACCAGTGCCAAGTAGTTTTACCCCAACCAGTTCCTGGGTAGAGTTCAGTACCACCATGGGCCAGGGACTGCTTCCAGAACCAGTTTCCACGTGGCCACCCTGTTTTGGAGAGTGAGACAATTTAATGTTATGGATGCAGGCTTCTCCTTGCCAACTGGCCTCAGTGCCAGGGAATGGCCCCAGGCATGTTTAATTTGCTAGTATAGACAGCTTCAGTTTCTTTGTGCTCTGGTTGCTCCCTCACTTACTTGTGTTTTAAGACCTTTTTGGTAATATTTTGCTTGTCAGCTGATAGGTATTTTAGACAGCAATTTTAAGGACTTTGCAGAATTCCTTGTTTAATTTTTCTAGAATGAGTCCATTGTAAATCTTGAGGTGTCCTGGGGCTTTGCAGGCACCTCCTGCAGAGCTGGAATAGCTGCTAGCAATGGGCACCCATGCTGAATATTTTGGTGATGGGAGAGACAAATCCTCTTTATTTTTTCAGCTTGCAAGTGCTTGCAAACACTCTTTCTTTTTGTCATAGGTTAGCAGACTAAAAGTCCAGAGATTTACCTAAGCTGGCACGCTGAAGAAGAAACCAATCATTTCTTGGCAGCTCAAAGCACAGTGGCAAGCCATAATCCTAATTTGCTATTACTCTTCTGGTTTAGGGAGCTGCCCTTATGAAATTGTCATCTGGAGAGAAGCAGCAGTCAGCCCCTGGTGTCCTGTCATTTCTGTGCTTATGGGCTCTGCCTGCATTTTGTCCTCCATGTGTATATAGCACAGTCAGACCCGCTGTATGTTGGAGAGCCAGGCAAATACTAATGCCCAATTTAACATGCAGCTCATGTGCCTTTAAATAGCAGCGAGAGCCAAGCCAAGCCATCCACTGCAGCAATTTCTGGACATATGTGCAGAGCCCCCCTCCTCCCCTGAGCCCTCCCAGCCTGGAGCTGCGAGCACACACGAGCTGCGCAGAGGGGCCAGGGATTGGTGCTGCTGCCTGTCATTTCACAGTCACCCCACTGACGTCTCCTCCACGCTGTTGACTTGATCTCATTTCTAGCCAATATAATTACAACATGGAGAATCAACAACAGTTAACGATTTAGGTTAAATGTAATTTAATGCTCCAAGATTGCTGCACTTAGATGAGATTTTGCTTCACTTGAACCATGCAGAGAATGTGAAGAGCCTGCATACTTCTGCTAAAGTAATTCTGGACAAAGGAAAGATTGACACTGCCTTCTTCAGACTCTATTAAATGCTTGAGCGACTTTGGCATGAGTTTCTAATCTGTCATTGCTCTTGGAATTCCACATGTGAGAATGGGACCTGTCAGAGAGCAGAGGTCCCAAATCCATCCTTCTTTGGGGGAGGGTGTCCATATATATGGATATATTTTCCTGAAAGAAGTAGAGCTCAAAATCCCTGATCATCTCTAAGGGTTTGCTTAGCCCTTTGAAGAGTGTATGCCTAATATTTCACTTACAGTGCCATTGTATCCATAAACCGTGGAAGATAGTGTGAAATGTTGCTGTTACAAGGTCTGAAAAATAGTCACACAAGCCGAGAAACTCAAAGAGCCCATCACAGAGTGCTCTTGTGCTACTGGGATGGCTGCCAAGCAAGGCATGCAGATTGCTGTCGCTGAGCTTTGAATGATGAGAAAATAACTGGGACTGCTCAGCACAGCAGATGCTCCCCGGAGCACCCAGAGAGGTCAGCCGGTATGGCTGCTGCCTTTAGGAGCCAATGTCTAGGTGGATTGTGCTAGATCCTGGTCCCGGAAGTCAGGGCCAGATCCAGAACACACATTTTAATAGAGGTTTCCTGCTCTGTATATCAATCCAAGAGAAGGCTTCCTAAACAGGGATTATAGCTTTAGAGCTCATTTGCCTTCTCTGCAGATACAGAACAGCCATCATTCTTCCAGGCTTCCAAGCTTCCACTGTCTGACTAGGAAGGCAAATATTTGTAAGTGAAATTGTCAGCTATCCTCTAATTCCTAAGAAACTCAGCAAAAAAGAGCCTCAGCAACCTTTTGTGATTTGGTGACAATGAGCTTTTGTTAATCTTTAGTACTGAAAGAAGGTTATCATCTGACACGCTCATGTATTTTGATAAAGTTATTTATGAGCTTGATTTTGTCAGGATCTATTAACTCATACCTCTGTGCTCCTGAGCAGCTGCTTTGATGACAGCGTTTGGATTTACTGGCAGAAGTTTGTTGGCCCGTTGGTTCACAGCACATAACAAATGGAGAACCTTCCACATTCTTTGTCTTAGTGTCAAAAAGTCAATGCTTACTGTGGTCTTACTGACTTCTGTAGCTACACAAGGGCTTAGGGAGTAGGTGCATACTGTTCATAAAGCACTTGGCTCTTGGATGGCAGGAGACAACTGATTTCCAGGAGCCTGTTGCAAGGGCAGCAGCTCTCCACCATGCTCTCCAAGAGGCTTCAAGCCCACTTTGACTTGCACTAGCTGGGATCATTATGGCAATTTTCTTGATGGTGTCCTAACAGAGATCTCAGTCCTTGCGTGGAGGTTTTCAGCAAAGGGCAGATGCCAACCTAAGAACAGCACCTGCAGCTGACAGTCACAAAAAAGGGGTTCTGGCTATAAGTAAAAAGTAACGAACTAATCACACAAAGAAGAAAGCCATCATTATCCTGTGACTTGAGGTAAAGATCAGTTGTATAGAGTGCTTTCTAGCCTGCTCAAGCTTTTTTGTTGTTTAGCATTTATAGTCTTCCAAAAGTGTCCACAGAAACTTCTCCAGCACTGTCAATACTTTTCATAGCTCATACAGTTTAATACCTATTAACACTGATCAGATGGGTTGTAGTGTTTTAATGTTAGTAAAACCAGAAATGAACATTCACTGGTACAAATGTCTATCACAGTAATACCACTTGTTTTATTCACAAAGGTATAAAATTGCATAAACCATATTGCTTGAATGGAGTTCCTGAGTTCATATTTTACATGTAAAACAGGCATGTACTTCTGATGGTAGTTCACAAGCAAGAAGGCAATAAAAAAGGTGACCTTTGATCAAGAGCCTTCTATGTAGCTCTCTGGAAGAATGAGAGTATAAATATTTTATACAATGTGAGCATTTCACATTTAGATCCATCTCTTTACTCTTAACTGCAGAATTTTTAGTGTAGTGACAGATTTAGTGATATGGTTTCATAGGCTATGGAAATGGGTCCTTTCCTGGTTAGAAGTGGTCACCCAGAGTCGATGGCTCAGTCATGCAGTAGGAAACATCACAGCAGTGTTGCCAGCTTCTTCTCTTCAGATGAGTTTTCTGTCTGGAAGGACTTGGAACTGCTTTTCAATCACATGGGCTAGACCTAGAGACCCATGAGAAGCACATTCACAGATATAGCTGAGAATGTGTCAGGACTTTCCAAAGGAAGGAAGCAGCAGTGAATCACTGCGAGCACAAAAACACATAGGGCAATACAGGTTATTCCAACATGGATCAGGGACTACTTCTATTGTGTGCTAAATAGACCCCCAGCTGAAACAAGACTGAACCTGGCAATGTAAGTAAGGGAAAAGATCTGGATAATCACATGGATTACATAGGGTGAACTGGAAGCTTCCAGCAGCCAGCTACAGAGTTATAGACTGTCAACAAGAATAGGAAGGGTACATCCACTCTAAGTAAAGAATACAACTACAGCAGGGAACTAAAATTCATCTCAAAGGAAAGGAAGAAATCCACCATGACAGAATTACATAAGAAAACAACTGAAGATAAATAATGCTCCTGCCCAATATGAGGCTTTGCACAACTATTCTGAAGCCAAGGCACTAAATAGAGCTAGCTGGTTTCCTTCCCAGTTCATTGTTCATGGACCATACTTTTACACTACATAATACTAATGAACAACAAATTAGTAGCAAGTAGTACTCTTACACTTCAGTGATTGTAGGAAAGCATTTGACAACAATGCTGTTGTAGTAAGACACTGAAAATTTACGGATTTCTTTGCAAAATCATTTATATTTTGCAAAACCTTTCTCAGTACACAGGTAATTAAATCATTGCTTTGATGTCATTGCCAGCATAGGCAAAGCAACATCACCTCCCTGCAAAGTCTCGTAGTGCTGTATGACAAATATCTGCACAGAGACTGGAGTCCCAGGGGTGTTCAGCAGTCTTGGTTTGCTGAGGATATCTATTCATCAGCAGATGAGATACAACAAAAGACAAACAGCTTAGTCAGAACAGCAAAACAAAAAGGTCTTATAATCAACAGGTCAGAAAACAAAGGCTATGAAAATAAATATGACCTTACGTGGCAGTGCTGTTCCAGAAGGAGTAACTGCAAGCATTGTTGTCACATTTATTTACCCAGGCAGTGTGTCCCACAGCCCCTGTGACTCTCTGTGGTGCAGGGCTCAGATGAGCAAGGGAAAGAGTCCTGGTGAGAATACAGAGTCTAACATAAATAAAGTCTTCACTAAACTGTAGATGAGGGAGAGGCCAAAGGTTCTTCAAGCACTGTTTGAACAACTTTCAGTTGGAGATACGTATCAGATGTTCATAATAAAAGCATGAGATAAAGAATAATAACAATTTGAGGTGTTCACAATCACTGGTGGATGACCAAAAGTAGAGAAAACAAGGTAGAATCTGTTGACTGTATCCTGACCATATTGAACAACAGACTTAGCGGTCTGAGGGCCAGAGGAGAAGATTTTGACTTGAGGAATGCCTGCAGGATGAGAAAGACTGGAGAAGTGACCTTGAAGATTAGGAGATGGATAAAATTAAAAGTATTGCTCTACAATAGGATTATTTAGGGGCAACTGACATCTGTGAGGGTTGGATTGCTTTGAAGCATCCTTGTATGCTGAAGTTTTCTTCATATAGAGACCAAGCATACAGTCTTCCCACATTGCCAAGACAATGGTTATATTCATGCTGTCTACTGTAGGCAGCCTGGAGTTTGCTGTCATGACCAGTTATTCCTACTTTACACACTACAAACCTGTAAACCTGCCAGTGTTTGCTTTGGATATCTCACTTCCAACACAACCATGTGTGGTGGTGGGCTGACTCTGGCTGGGTGCCAGGTGCCCACCAAACCAAACAATTACTCTCCTCCTCATCTGGGCAGGAGAGAGAAAATACAGTGAAAGGTTTAGGGGTCGAGATAATGACAGGGAAATTCTGTGACCAGTTACTGTCACAGTCAAAACAGACTCAACTTGGGAAATTATTACCAATGAAATCAGAGTAGGATAATGGGAAATAAAACCAGATCTTAAAACACCTTTCCCCTCAATCCCTTCCTTCTTCCTGGGCCTGACTTCTTTCCCAATTTCTCTATTTCCTCCTCCCCTCAGAAGTGCAGGGACTTGGAAAATGGGGGTTGGAGTCACTTCATCACGTTCTCTCTCTTTTGCTCCTCATGCTCTTTCCCTGCTCCAGCATGGGGTCCATCCCATGGGACAATGAGGCACAGTCCTCCAACACAGGTCTTTCCCATGGGCTGCAGTTCTTCATGTAGTGCTCCAGCACTGCATCCTGTATGGGTCCCTCGTATGGGATGCAGTCCTTCAGGAATAGACTGCTCCAGCAGTTTATGTTTTAGCAACATAAAAAATTTATTCTTCAAACATTTCAAGGAATTTTTGTCTCTTAGTACTGTAAACCAATGGAACTAATTTCCAACAAACAAGAAAGCTCTTTCTTAACTCATCAAATGTTTACATTGAACTATGTTAAAAGAGCGTTCATCATACAGGAATACAGTCATAGCACAGTAATAATTACACCAAGAAGTTTTGCAAGTTCAAGCATGGCTGTTTACATACCTATTTTTAAAAACAAATACCTACTGAAGGTGTGTACATGTTGAGGTATTTATTCCTTCATCTCCCAAGGAATATTAATGTATGCTTTTCTATAGGTACATTGAAGACTATAGGCAATTTTTGAAGAGCACATCACTCAAATATCTTCCACAACTCAGTAGATACACACGTAAAGATAAGTCAAAAGGAAGGAAGAAGGATTAGATGGATTCAGGGAGATACAGGAGAGAAATTTTCTCTTGTTTTATCTTGAGTCTAAAAGGGCATCCTTCACTGAAAGTTTTTAACCACAGTGGAGGAAAGGTCTAGCTTGGGTGAAGAGCAAAGACAACTTAATTGCCTTAGTGCGGGTGCTGGGTGGGTTGGATGGTCGGGACGGACGGAGACGAGAGATCTCTGAAGTCAGATCTTGGAACATGCGGTTTATTGCAAAGGGCGTGGGTACAGGGGCACTGCTTAGAGCTGCCAGCTGCAGCTCGGAGCAGGCCCAAGAGAGCAAGAGAGTAAGCGAGTAAGTAAAGAGGGAGAGAGAGCGGGAGAGGAATGAGAATGAAGAAGAAGAAGTGATGAGAGTGTAGTAAGAGAGTGTAAGAGTGTGCGAAGAGTGTCTGAAGTCCTGGCTACAATACAATAAATCAACTTCTGTACTGAATATTCTAATTGTCACTAACCAATCTAATACAAGATACAAATCCTATAGCATTTACATACAGCCTATAAGAGTTCTTATATTACCATAGAGTGTTACATCTTAACTTCTAAAAAGTACTCTTTGGACCCCTTCTGCTGAGCTAGTAGGGTCTACTCTGACCCTTGGACCTGCCTGCAAGCAGAGGGTATTGTTCAATCAAGAGGGGATTACCTTCAGTCGGCCATACCATTGTTTTCCAGTTGTTCAGTAACTAAGATTTGGTATTTCAAAAGTGGCTTTCATTTCGATGTCGCCTGTAGTTTTCATATTCCCAAAATCTTTTGTCAGGCAATCATATTTATAAGGCTTTCCTGTTTCATCTTCCCCAACACCTTAGTACAGAAGTTTGGACTGGCCAATTTTTTAAATCCCTCCCATAAAACTTAGAAAAATTTGGGATTCTTTCCTCCTTCTGACCACTTGACCCTGAGAAATTAATGTCCCCAACAGGAGGGAGAGCAAGAGCAGGCTGCCACCACCTCATCCAGGGTTTTGTTGCCAGTGGCTCACCCCAAAAGGCAGTGCTGAGAGGGCTTGGGGCCAGTTCTTTTTGGAGGAAAAAGGGTTTGTTTCAAGCCAGATGAATTCCCAGAGCCAATTTATTGCCTGGCCATGCAAGTGTGTGTGTTGGCAAAAGGGAGGAGGGGTGGCATGTGTGCAGGAGCTGGGGGAAGCAGGACATATCTCCACTAGGATGCGAACTTTCTCATGGATGTGACCATAAAACAAGAGCCTAAGTTGTCATTAAGGCAATGGAGTCATTGTAATTAAAGTTTTGTGTTTTCTTTGCAAATCTGGTTTGTCACTGGACTTCAGCACACAGAAACAATTATGTAGATGTCCCGTTCAACTCAGTTTCAGAGGTAAATCATGGGTCTGGACCAAAGGGCAATGTACCAAATTTTGTCAGCCTGAGTTGAGTGTGTATTTACACTACACCTTCCAGATACCTATTTCTTTTGCTTCCCCAAGAAGAAACATTGCCATTTATATTCCCTCCTACAGCATTTTGGGTCTCTTCTGTTCCCTTTGAGCCATGAAAGCAGCCAAACTTTATGATAGCAAATCTTGCTCAGAAAGGATACGCTGGTCGTGAGGCTCTGATGAATGTGGCCCCCTAGGTTAATACCTTCCTTTTCCCTTCACCATGTGTCTGGAAACCTACTGGCATGGGCTGGCCTATAATAGAGTAGCTATTCTGTTTGTTCAACTGTCTCCGTTCTTGCAGTCGCATAGGAATTCAGCAACAGCTTTGTACACTTGTTTTTGGACTACAGCCCCATCCTCATTTACTTCAGACACTTCTGCATTGCAATCTGCATATATAATGCACAGTTAATTACTGTTTAAATTAAGCACACAAAAATCAAGATGTGATGATCTGTGTTATCAAATCAGGTATAAGATTAACAGCTATTACAAAATAAATAGAATATGTAGATAACTCTTACCATTTCGGTGGCTCATTTATAGAGCCATTAATTCTTGGGGTTGAAGTGAACATATGAATGGAGAACAAGTTGCTCATACTACAAATCCAGTCCCATCCTTTGTCCTCTTTTCCATCAGGCTGCTGCCCAAGCACACCAAAAGCTGAAATTTCCAATAGTTTATTACAATCTGGTGTTTTATATGTTTAGATTTGTCTTTTCTTTTGCTTACCTAAATACAATTTTTAGTAAGTCTTTGCTAGAAAAAAAAAAAGAGATCATACAACAATTTTGATTTTATTAACAGTTCATATCTTGCTATAGTGTCTGTGTCCCTTTTTTCTATCCCTGAAGCAAAATAACAGCAAAATTAGTAAGGTTGTTTCCATATCCCATGCCCAGCATGTCTGCAGAAGAACTCCATGGTAGGCCCTTTTCCATGAATACCCCTCAAGCTGCTGCTCAGACCACTCTCTGGGGAAGCAGGGTTCAGGTCCCACATGAAGAAATGAGATTGCATGTAAGTCTTCTACTGCCTAGATATTACTGACCATAGGGTGTTGCATAGATTGTGGATATCTTCTCTCCAATAAAGTCCCAAAACTACTTGGTACACTTTTCTCATATATACAAATAGTTTGTGAGTAAGTAAAACAATATTTGAGGGCAAATTTGCTATTTGCAGTAAGAAAAGAAAAATTGCAATTAATGAGCTGCAGCTGTAAGTGTCTTGTATTTTGTATGGCATGCTTAGTGATGCATCTGAGAGGAAGTGAAGATGTTTTCTAAGAACAAAGTTAATTATTCAGTAGCAGTTCTTAAAGTGATCAAAAAGAAAGGTGCAAGCGACTTTGGGGTTTTTTAATACAAAAGAGCTGTTCTTTGAGGTATTGATCAAAGTAAAAAGAAAAACAAATGAATTAGGGATTGGTTTCAATACTATGAAGAGGCTTTTGCTGAGACATTTTCCCAAACAAAAGCAGTATCCACCAAGGCAAATTATTTTATTAAAAACAACATCCACGTTGCTTGTTTCACTATTCAATATTTTTAACTTTGGACTAAGAAGTGAATATTCTTTGGGAAGACAAAAATCAAGTGGTATCTGAGTGGTTCTTTTATTTAAATGAAATAAGCATAGCTGTAGCAATGAAGAAAAAATAAACAAAAAAAGAGGAAGACAAAAAGCAGGAAGTACGGAAAGGCTTTAGTAGTATTAATATAATTTGTTTGCTTTGCATCCATGTTGAAGAGCACAAGCCATGAAGCAATATCCCATTTTATGAGGCACTGTGCAATCACAAAAGGAAAGGACAGGGTGTGCTCCAAGTAGTTCACTGTTTAAATATAGCACTGTAGACAACAGGCGAGTATTGCCTAATGGAGGAGGACAAGGACAAGCAGTCCTGTACACCTAACGCCTGATGTGGCTGCATCAGAGGCAAGTGGTTTTGGGGAGCTCCCCTTGGCAGTGCTGGCCATGAGCTGACACTCTAATGTTTTTGCTGGAAGATGTGACAAAAGGATGGTGGATGGTGGATGGTGAACATCTTTCAGGCCAGATGGGAGATGGGTTTTAAGGAAGGGCTTGTGTGCAAAGATAAGGTTTATGAAACAGAAAAGAAGGGGGCAATGGAGAAGTGCTAGAAACATGACTGTGAGAGCTGCAAATTATTTCTTTGCTCTTGGATGATGATTGGAGGGCTCTCCCCGTTCAGACATAACATCCTCAGGTGAATGAACACCCATTTTCTTGGCAGGATCAAACACAAACCTGACACGGAGGTGCAAGCTGAGTCAATGGAACTCCTACTTTGAATCCTATAGGCATCTAGTACAAAATTGAAATGGTCTGTTCCCCTGAACTGGGAAGGAAGAAGCACTCCAACCAACCTGGATCACCTGGAGTTAGAAATTACAGCAAAGGGTCAAACCAAAGACAGGAGATAAGGATTTACAGGAAGCAGAGATGGGTCAAAGTACCACTCCCCAGCTCAGCTTAGATAGGATTTTATTTTTTATCACTTCCAAATCAGCAAAAAGGCAGGATGTGCTTACAGCTTTATCAAGCTTTTCTTCAGCTAAAATGATTTTTTTAACAGGACAAAACTTACAAAAATTAAACATCGACACAATTTAGGACAATTAAAACAGAGTTCTAAAAATGAAGTTCCTGGAGCAAATTACAGTCCTGTGTAGCACTGAAGGAACAGTGCTGCAGTATTGTCCCACCATCTCCGGACAATATCAGTTTCTGCTATTACCACTCTCCCTAAAAATTTGCTGACCCCTTCCTTTAGCTAAGCAGGTTCACTGGTTCCTGACAAAACAGTGCCTTTGGCAGCACCTCTTGGCTGCCTGGCTGAGGCCCCTTCCAGAAGCCCAGTCTCCCTCCAGTCCTGCTGTTGACAATGTGAGCAGGTAACTCGGTGTTAGTCAGGATGAATCACCCACCAGAAATGCTTCACTCATTCTCTTGGTTGATTCTGCCTGGAGCCAAGTAGGCTTGCCACTTAAGTGTCTTGTTTAAATCTCTAACATGGGATGAAAATAAGCATCTGTAAGACTCTCAGCTTGTAATAGCTTTTTTTATTATCCTTCTATTTGTTTCTAAGCTTGTAGACCACACTTTTATTTAAACCCTACACGCAGAGGTTTTATCCCTCTGAGATAAAAACTTCCTTGCCTGAGAGGAAGTTCCATGTCACTGGGAGGGCACAGCACATCACCCTTCTGAGAATGTAAAAAAGGAACAAAACCCCATGATTCACCTTTGTGTGCTTAAACATCCAAGGGTAAAAACATCTCCTTTGAATGTGAAGAAAATTGCTGTTTATGAGGCAGTGTTGTCAGAAAAACCACTGATAACTGATACAAAAGAGGCTACCTTTCAGGGAGAGGGAAAAAAAGACAATAAAGACACTGAGATAAGGCCATAACAGAGCAGGAGAGGGGTGAGGGACAATACCAGCAGAAGAAATGCTTTATGCCTTTCAAAGGCTTTTCTCTCCTCATTCACAAGTGAGACCGTTGTCCATTGACCATTAATGGATACATTGTCTCCTGCTTGGCCTGAGACTGGTCCATAGGAAATCTATTCCATAAGGCCTTCAGGTGTAATCCCGGACCTCTGATAACTATCCTTGAGCACAGCTTTCCAGCAGATTTACTGCCTATTTAGTCCATATTTGCTTAGCTTGCTCTTGAGAGAGTTTTGTGGAGCAGTACCAAAGCCTTGCTGATGCCACCGGTTGTTTCTCTGACTCACTGGTGTTTATCCAAGAAAGCTGTACAAACGAATATCCAATCTCTGGATGGATATGCCTTGTAAGCAGTTGAGACAGAAAACTTAATCTGTATTATCGGTATCTACAAGGATACACCGATTCATGCCAAGATAAAGGCTTTTTCTATGTTCTTAATATTCACAGTATTTTTCTGAGAACTTGTCCTGGGGTGATGGTATGAAGCCGCTTTATTCCTTAACCATCCGCTCAATGCCCAAGGACGCTGTGCCTCTAAGATGGACCCGGGGTCGAGGCCACGGGGCCAAGTGCGGGGCAGTTTAACGGCTCAGCCCAACGGCTCGGGGGGCTCGGGGGTCTTGGCAGGGCTCGGGAGGGAGTGCACCGGGAGCGCTGTGCTGCTTTTTGGGTTTCTTTTGTATTCTGGATAGCTGGAAAAAGGTTTTTTTCTTGTTCTTTTTTCCTTTTCCTTCTCCTTGCCTCACTGCCTCCCTTCCCTCCTCACCGGTCCAGGCAGCCTGCAGGTGGCCCCGGCTGGTCCGAGCCTACTTGTCTGTTCCCTCTCCGGGAATTTGTTGTATTTTGAGTTTGTTTTTTTTTTTTATCCTGTTCTACCCTGCTTTGTTTGTGTGTTAATAAACAATTTGGTTTCTTTTTCCCACTTTCACTCCTTGTGACCCATTTGTCTCATTGACAGAGGAAAAGGGGAGGAGCACTCATTCCAGAGTGTTTCCTCCTGAAGTTTTGTCTCAAAAACTGAGACATAAATTTGGTGAGCCAAGATAAAGGCTAGGGGTTTTTTCCTATGTTCTTAATATTCACAGTATTTTTCTGAGAAATGAAGCTTGGCAGACTGGTCTGTAATTCCCTGAGAGCTTGTTTCTCTCCCTTTCTGAATATATTTATGTGTGGTATATCTTTTTCAGTCCTCTGAAAGATCACCATTCTCCTTGATAATCTAAAGACACTGACTACTGGGTCTTCAGTTGCTTCTGCTGGCTTCTAACAACTCTAGGATGAATTGCAAGTCCAGGAGATTTGAAAAACATTCTCTTCTAGGTATTCTGAGACATTTTTTTTTTGGCTGCTCAGGCTTCAGCATTTACTGCAGTCATCTGTATTAGCTGTGGTAGTGCTCAGAACACAGCTGAAAGCCCCAGTGAAGACAAAAGCAAAAAAACCCATTAGATATTATGGAGCCCTTTGTTCCAACCTGTACTCAGTAAGAAAATTATGTGCATTAACAAAATGAGAAGCAATTTATACAAGCAATAATAAAGGAAAGATAGGAAAGGCCTGGTGTGGATGGAAGATTTGAACTTTGCACAGTGACAAACCTTTTAGAGAGCAGATAAAATTTGTTAATAAAGCCCCAACTGAATTACCAATAATTTCTTTTGCATAGTCATGAGGAATTCTTGAGCTATCAAGAATAAAACCAAAGCAAATTGAGAGCAATATAAGCTTTCAAAAGACACAGTAAGAGTGGTGGTAGTGCCTGTTGTGTTTCACTAATCTAATGACACTCAGGAGAAAAGCAGCAGAAAAGATACTGAAGAAAGGGTCTCTACGTAGAAGGCAGCCATGAACTTCAAAAGAGCACCTCATGTATGAAATCAATTGCATATTTTACAGTAGTATGAACATGGAGAGTACTGGCAGCATGGACATAATTCTCCTGGATTCACAAGAGGGATGAATATCTGCTTGAAAAAAAAATGTGTTGGGCTTCAATGTGTTTAGAAGATCAGCTGAAGAACTGTAAGTAATGACATCTTTCAGTTTCCCTCTTTCCTCACTGGTTTTGCCTAACAGTTACACAGCAGTGAAGATTTCTTTCCTTTTGTCTTGTCTTTTATTTTCTCTGCAGCTCCCTCTGAACAACACCCCTCTCCTCTGCCACTTTGACTTGTTTGGCACCTTTCTTCTGCTTCCCTGTTGTGTTTCTGACCAGCTCTGGGTGGTTCTTTGCTGAGATCCCTCAAATTGGCAGAGCAAGCAGCTTACCTGAGAAGTGCAAGCCAAGCAGAGAGGAGTGCTTGGAAATTCTTGGTGTGAGGTGGCTCCCAACCACCTCTCATCTCAGATATATCTCACTTCAGACCTCCTGAGCTCCTTCTCCCATGTCCATTTTGGTTAAAAATAAGAATATAGCAGGGGGTCTTGCCTCTTTTCAGTGGCTGGGGACAAGTGCATTTGCCTAGGAAATGTGATGGCAGTCCCTAAGGGTCAAACCCTTGTCTAACAGTGAGGTGTCTCTCTCTGGACTAGTCTGACAAGTAGGAGAAGAGACAACCTCTGACCTGCCATGTAGGTGCAGCACTACCATATAGAGAAGCAGGCTGAGAAATGAGATTTCAGGAGGGTCATTAGTAGCTGAGTTGATGGCGACATGGAGAGTGGACAGCAGGGCAGGCTCACACCCACCTTCCTCCGTGGGCCAGTGCCTGGAACGGCTGCCGACACACCACTGCTGCCTTTTCTTAAAGCTTATTGAAAGGAAGCAAATGGCACGAGAACAGCTGTGGATTTTGCTTTCTTGCCAACATATTTGGTGTCTTTCACTGAGGGTAAAACCTGACATTTTCAATTGCCATTCAGTGTACGAACCTGTTACACACGCAAAGATAAAAATAAAACCTGTGTCAAAACATGGGGCTAACAATGTGAAGCTCTGTTTTCCATCCAACGTTTCCAGGATGAGGCGGCCTCTGGAGCAGTGTAGGGTGGCTCCCTTTTGGGACCCTCCACATGCCCCACACTGCTCACAGGTCCAGGAGCTAGCTCACATGCAAGGGCAGTAGGTTGTACTTAACTGTCTGCTAAAATGAACACCTCGAAGCTGAAGGCAAGATGTGGCCTGCAGGCTATCTGTTGGGCCTGATTACATATTCAGAAGTCCTATATGTGGTATCTTTCTCCATTAGGTCCAAAAGCTGTTTAGAAAAATCATCTTTACTCTTGTTACTTATATGGAAATGCAGAGGGCTAAAATTTAGGTAATGTGTACATGTCCACATAGGAATTGCTGGAAAAGCTGAGAAACAGCTCGGTGCTCCCTTGCACCCAGTCCCACCTCTAGGAAATGTCTACAGCTGGTGACCGCTTCCAAGAGCAGGACTTAACTGAGCAGCTCTGCCCTGTCTTGCCTTCAAGTTAGATTTGGATCAGCATGGTTATGCCAAAAAGAAATTGCTGTCTCTGAAGACATTCTTCGAAAGGAACATGAAGCAGATGCCTTTTACATAAAAATGGTCTAAGTAAATAAAATTATTCAACTGTCTATGTCTGCTTATCTCCCTTCAGCTGCAATGGAAAGAAGACCTCTACTGGTAACTGTTGAGTCCAAGAGAAGATCAAAGGAGTAGAGGAAAGGTATAACCACAGGAGGGGGTCTTCCTACTACCTGTGCTGACATTACTCACGGTTATGTTTGGCTTTGGCTGGTGTAGTACTGTCTCCTCTCTCTGTGACATCTGAGGGGATCTGCTCCTTTGCGGCTCAGATGGGGCAGCCATCCCAAGTCCCATCTTACTGGCTGCCTCTGTGACTGCTGAGGTTTGGAAAGGAAGCATCTGCAGGCCACTAGCATTGCCCTGCTCCAACTCACAGGTAGATCAACACGAGTGATCAATCCCCCACTGGTTTAACAGAAAAGTGGTTGCTTCGTCTTTCCAGTGCTGTGGAAGTGTGCAGGAAGACACCTGTGCTCTGGTTGAATTGAGCCCAGGGAAGCAGGAAGGAAGGAAGGAAGGAAGGAAGGAAGGAAGGAAGGAAGGAAGGAACTGAAGATAACTGTGTTTGCAGCCACCAGGTGGGCTGACTTTATCTTACATTAATTTTGAGTTATTTTTAGTTGCATATGCATTCCTGGGACAGGGGTGTTCCTAAAACATAACTTCACTAAGTAAAAAACAAGCCCAAACAGTGAGACGCATCAGAGCCCAATGTCTTCTGCTATGTTAGTTCCCTCTCAGCCTGTCCCTCTGTCCCCAGCGCTCAAACCCCACAACAAAATCCACTTCTGAGGCTCTGCAGTTTTCCCATGGACAAGGTGGCCCTGGTTTATGGCTCTGTGTTCATGTTTCTTTCCACACTCTTCACATGGCATTAACAGCCTGGATTTATAATGCACACTGAAAAGCAAAGGTTGAGCCAAGAGCTTCCCTTGGATCTAGCACCCCTCTGGGTTTGATGCCTGAAGTGAGGCTACATTCCACATTGCTTTTAAGGTTATCAGAAAATCTCAGGGCTTTCTTCTGCTGTGATTCGTTTAAACGTTGGCAACATTTCCAAGTTTTAGTTGTACAAAAGCCACCCCCCAAGCTAAGACTGTTGTGAGGAGGTCACGTAGCATGTAGAGCGGGTAAAGGAAAGTCTAAAGCAGTGTATCTAAGAGCTAATTAAAGGGGACGTTGGCCATTAAGGAGATTGTTGTCAAAACAGCAGTACATGTATTCGTACCTTTATGAAGAATCACCTGTTTAAGTTGTCTCATTATAAATGATTATGTATCCCTGTTTATATAGCAATATTTTTTTCTTAAGAAGACAATCTGCCTTTGAGCAACAGATAAAACTGTTTTCTTTGAGTAATCATAAATCACCCTTCCACCATCCTTCTTTCTCCTATTACAGAGATCCTAACTCTGTCCTCTTTGTTATTAATAGATTTTTGCTGGCTACTCCCAGTGCCACAGAAATCACAGAGATATAAAATCAACTGTAAATTACAAAGTCTCTCTGTCGGCCATAAATGGACAATAATCTATTCATGGTAACATCTGTGTAAAGTGGCTTTCAGGAGATTTTTTTTTCAGATTCCTCATAATATTTACACATTGAGTGCAGACAAGTATTAAACAGACCTCGCTTCATTAGCGAGAGCACGCCTTGCTCTAAGCCAGTGCCAGCTGAGTCCCACTGCGAGCAGGCTCAGCGTCAGCCGGGGCAGCGGGAGAGGTGACCCTGAGCTCCACTGAAAAGGGATGGTGCTGAGAGCCAGGGAGCTCAAATCTCCATACCAACAAATGGAACCACTGGCCAAGAGCTTCTCCCTCTCCAGCCTCAGCCCTGGGTGTGGAGTTTGCAGCTGGGATAAGGGAAGCCTGCAGTGGACTCAGCAAATGGTGGGAAAGCTTTGGCACTGAGCACATGCACTTTACCCAGGCCAGAAAGGAACAGCAAAAACAAAGGCTACACACATGGTGAGGTGCTTGGCAGGTCTACAGAAACCTGCCCAAAGCAACCCATGCAATGCACCATGCTTGAAGAGAAATAGCTGTGCTGGGGAACATGGCTGGGGCTTGGAGGGGTGGTGTGAAATCCCTGGTTCTGGCCAGAGGGACCACTTGGCAAGCAGGGCTGCTGGTGAGCTCCTGGGTATAGGGTCCAGCACCTCTGTGCTGCTGGGAGCCGACAGCCATGGAGAAGAATGAATCCTGTTTCCCTGCTGAGCAGACTGCCCACTCCTTGTGCAAGGAGCTTCACAGTCTCAGTGCAGAGAGGAAGGCATGGCACAGAGCAAGATCTAGGATCTCCCTTAATTTCTTCTTTTCTAAGGACCGCATTTATACTCAAGCATGTATGTTTGCTGCCCCGAAAGCCCCATGAGCTCAGCAAATCATAGAATCATAGAAGCGTTCAGGTTGGAAAAGATCTCTAAGATCATTGAGTCCAACTGTTCACCCAGCACTGCTAAGTCCACCACTAAACCATGTCCCTAAGTGCCATAACTACATTTCTTTTAAATAGCTCCAGCGATAGTGAGTCAACCACTTTTCTGGGCAGCCAGAACTTGACAACCCTTTTGGTGAAGAAACTTTTCCTAATATCCAACCTAAACCTCTCCTGCCACAACTTGAGGTGATGTCCTTTCATCCTGTCACTTGTTTTTTCTCCAGGCTGAACACCCCCAGCTCCCTGAACCACTTCTCATCAGACTTGTGCCTTAGAACCAATGAACCTGTCCTTGCTCGTAAGAGTTTCTCAGAGGGAGACACCAAGCCCCACCAACCAAGTTTCCCTTAGGCAGTTTCAGCTCCTCCATCCATTGCTAACTGCGCTACTCCAGTCACCTTCCAGCATCCACTGGACTTGGTGTGAAAGCTGTGAGGGAGTCCTGTGCCTCTCTCAGGGTGGCTGCTTATGTTTCATCATCCCAGATAATTATGCTTCCTTAAAAAAGATCAGCCCATCTAAAACAAATGTTACCTGTTTCCCTGGTCTTCTAACATTTCTCCAGGCTCAGGCCACAAAGCCATCCACCTGCTCTGTTTCTGCCCCAGCAACTCTTCTATGGACCACCTTTGGCTGCCAGCAGGGAGGGCAGATACCCCACCCTGCAGGGTCTGCTTGTGAAAGAAGGAGGAATCTAATTAACAACCACAACCTGGACTGGGCAGCCAGTGGGTGTGAACCTGCCATGTCCCTCCAGAGAAGAGAATAGCCCCGGCAGGTGACACACACCAGTCCCGGCTGGTGACACTCTGTGTCTTGTACAAAGTGTGACGGGCAAAGGACTCATCAGCCCAGCCCTTAGCAAGTCACCAGAGAGAGGTGGAGTCAAATCCCTATTGAGAGGAGTGAAATGCAGCTGCTTGGAGTGTGGTCTGTACTCTCCCATGGGGGACAGCGAGGCTGCAGCTCCTGCAGTAGCAGCAGTAGAAAAAGTTTGCCACTTTGTTCCTTGGGCATTCCTTATGAAGACAAGATATCAGATATTTTTCTTTACATCAGATGCAAAGAATTTTGTTTCTGCTCTTGTTGTTTCACCACCAAAAGGAAAACAAAACAAACAAACAAACAAAAAAATAAAAAGGAAATGGGAAAAGATAGGCTTTGTTTGGGACCACATTGCTTGGGGTTTTTAGGAATTTTTTTAATTTTGGCCACTGACCCATAAATCGATTTTTCCTATAGGCTCTATGTACTCCTGAGGGCTATGCATCAGCACCCACCCATCACCTGGATAATGAGATCAACTGCTTAATTTAATCAAATTGACAGAAACACATTCAGACATAATGGGAGGAGGCTTTGCGTGGGGATGCATTACTAAACCTCTCTCCTGCTTTGTTCCTGCTGCAATCCACTGCTCCATTTGTAATTCTGTAGCTCATGTCCCCACACCCGCCTTGCACTTCCTCTCAGCTTCTCACTAACCATTTTTTCCTTGGTTTCTTTCCTTCTCCCTGGGAGCCTAGGAGGCTTTAGCAGCCTGCCCAGCTCCACCTCCTTTTCTGCTTGCTGCTTGCTCTCCCTCCTCCCCCTCATCTCCAGGCTTCTCAAAAGCTCAAGGCTTCTGCTTCCAGTATTTTGATTTCCTTTTCTTCCTCTTACCAGCTTCTCTCTCCATTGGGCATTAAAGCAGGCCCTCCACCTCTTTCTTAAGAGCAAGAGCTGCTTTTTCTTTTTTGCCTACATCTCCCTCACCTTTAACAGCCAGGTGTATCCTTTGCTCATTGAGATTTTCTTCCTGTTTTTTTCCTTTGTCTTCTTGTCTTTGGGGGAGGTGCTACCCTGCTTCCCTTTTACATCACCTTATTTACCTTCTTTTCTCCAATTAAAATTATCACATTTGCAACAACAACTGTGAGTAAGCAGTCAGACCCGCATTTTTTCCTTGCTCTCTTCTTCTGCAAGGTCCATTGATACCTCAAAAATTAATTAATACTTTTTCTCCTTCTCCTTTTCTCCACATCTATTACAATTACTCTAAAATCTCTGTCATTGCCACTTTTAACCAGGGTTTTATTTCTGGCTCCTCCACCGCCTTCTCCGTGCTCAAACAAAGGCCGTCCCATGATTGCAGTAATACTTCTGTAAATTCCTGGTAATTATCCTGTTTACTCATCCTTGCTGCTCAGGCAGTGTTTCCTTCTTGTTCAGAATAATTATACATCTTTCTCCCCAAATGCTCATCTCCCTTCTTTGACCACAGCTTTTTGCCTTTCATGTCATGATCATAGCTGCTGCCCTCGTCTGCAGAGCAGTCCCCATTGCTCTGTGTGCTGCAGCTGCCTGCCAAAGCACTCGGCCCTGGCACAGAGATGTGCTCAGGGGTCCAAGGATCCCTTTTCGGTATTACGATGCATTTGTAGGCAATCTAGCATAAACACAGGGAAAACTGTTTATATTTGCAGAGAGGGATGTATAGTTAAATCTCTTTTATCATACCACCTTCTCTTCCATATGTAAATTCAGATAAATGCAGTTTATGGGTTCTTAATTAATACCGAGGTTGAATTTTTGTAGTTTCCCCTTTAGGAATTCATCTGGAATATAAATCTTCAGATATCAGAAAGGGAGTGTTAGTTTATATCTCACATCCTTTTATAAACATGGCTTTCACACTGCTTCCTCCAGCTCTCCCAAAGCAGGATACAATACACAGGCTCTGTAACACCAGCAGCCTTAAAGGAGAGCATGGTTGTTTTTAACCTTGGAAATCAGAGTCAGACTTGCTGCACAGGAGGCAGGGCAGGGGTACCTCCACTGCTTCAGGGAGGGCTCCTTCCCATCTGTGGAGGTGCTCTGGCCTCATCCTGCATCCTTGGGGGCCACAGGTCAAGGTGCAAAGGAAGAGCAGGTCTTGTATAACCACAGCATCTGGACCCTTTAGGGAGAGTGAGCTGGCACAATCCACAGCCCAGGCTCCCCAAGAGCTCTGGGGGAAGCTGGAGACAAAACCTTCTTAGCTGCCATACAGTCTTGTGAAGAGAACACAGAAGAAACTGGGAATTATATATAAAAATTAATTTCTAACCTGGAAATACCAAAGCTGAGAAAATTTTATCTTCCACTAGTAGCAGATGCACCCAGACATGACAATGCTTCAAGAAACTAGCTGCCACCTCTGAGAGCCGTGGAAATACTAGTAGTAATTAAAAATGTATTTTAACTGTGTCTTTGCAATTTATAGCTGAATTGCTTTTGAAATGTGGAATGAACAACAATAAATGCAGGTTTCCCTGCTGGGAAAAGGTCTCTTCCTCAAGGGATGATGAGCACATTTGATGTTTCAGATTTCTCCTTTTAAAATGCCCAGTTGGGAAATTTGTCCATATTGCTTTGTAAAACCAAAATAGTTCATCCACTTCAGGTAGAATTAAGCTAAACATGTACTTGAGTATGAGAATAAAATCTAATTTGGAACAAATATATCTCTCTAACCTTTACAGTAATTATAAAGAATGAAAATAGATGGTAATTAATCTTAATAGTTTAGCCTGCAAAACAGAATCATTACATATCAGAATTTTAAAATATGCATTTTGAAAGCTTATGCATATGCTTACAAAAGTACCCACTATCCTTGAGACACTGACTATCCCCTCTCCTCTCTGGAGCTGCCTGAATACTCTGTGTACCTTGCACCCACTTAACTAGGGTGCCAGTGTTTTTATCTCGACTGGAACAGTATCAGTGCTTCTCCAGGGACCTCTTACAAGACAGAGGTCTTGATAACTCCCATAATTCACTATTTCCCAGCCTCTCTTTATGCTATTTTACTACCACTTCAGCATAGAAAATGAAGCCTGCTGACATCCTGTGTGAAGGAAACACACTCCTGATCAACACGTCAAGAAGGACAAGAGCTACACAGGTGCTTAAGGCAGCCTCTTGGGGTTTAAGTTATGCTGTATTGCTGGAATTAAAAAAAAAAATAAAAAAGGCAAAAATAATCAACAAATCATGCAAATCTAATCTAGAGTGAAATGCAAACCAGTCTTAGATTTTGTGCATTTAAATTAGGAGGAGAGACCCCACTCCCCTACAATGGATCTTGCATTTGAAAGTATTGCTGGAACACCTGCCTTGTGGCACAGTAAGCACCAGAGCCACAAAACCCTGCTGACACCCAACAGCAGACCTAGACACTGGAGCTGTAAAACCAAAAGCCACAGCCCTAATGAGCCAGAGGAAGTGAGCACAAAGAAGAAAGGCATCACCAGCATCCCAGACCCCTGCAATGCCGAACAATGCTGTCTTTGTTATGAGTCGCTGTTTCATCCCTCCTTCCACTGAATTCAGAGGGATTTTCATCACTGATTTCAGGAGAAGAACAGAGTTCTGTGCAGAGCAGAACCAAAATCGTCCTCCTTCTTGCCCAGAGACCACTGCTGTGTTGTGGTTAAGATAACAATTAGAACCTGAAGACGATGAAATACTTGCAAAAGTGTGCTCAAATCTAGCTCTTGTCTCCAGAAGCAGACAATTTGCTTATGCAGGAGAAGCACAATATGCCAGGTGGAAAAAAAAAAAACAAACCCACAGATCCTGAAAATCTTGTGCTTGATTTAAAACATATAAAAACTAGTATTATCTTCTATTTTAAGAGGCAGGAATTCACATGCTCCACAGTTGTAATGGCATGCACTTTTCCCCTCTCTTTTAATGAAGATTTAGTCTCAAGTAATAATAGAACTCTAGCTGCTACAGTGTGAAAAGAAATATTTTGAAGTGCACGGTGGTATTATCAGAGGTAGCAACATGACAACCACCCACACAGACCTGCTCACTGAAGTTGCTCTGTGGTTCACCGAAAATTGATTTCCTTGGGTAACCAGAGTTCCTTGTGAGACTTCAAGGAAAGTCTTCCCTCTCTCACCAGTCCCTCACCACATTTTAGAGTTTGTCAGTATATCACAATTTGAGTTTTGAGTTTCTGTGCTGAACCAATAATAAAAAAATAACCCTCTATTTTTACTAAAATGAGCAAGAATTTCTCCTGGAAAGAAATGCAAGCCCTATTTCCAACAATTGCACTCTTTTCGAGAAAGAGGAAAAGACTGATAGGGACTTGCTCCAAGGAGTCTTATCCTTTGCACATGAAAGGATAAAATACTAAAAATACTTCATACTAGAGCTGAATTCACGTGAGGTATTTGTTGCCAAGAATACTCAGACTGTGTGCATCCCTTTTATTGTTCTTGGCACAAAGGGCACTTCCATTCTATTTCTATTGTTATTTGAGCAATCTGAAACAAGACATAAAGTAATACCAAGTCTATCTCTATGTTAATTCTCCCCAGCAATGCTGTTGCCATAGCAAGGTTATACATGGATTTCAGTGGGCACACACAAATTGGAATCTATTGGCTTTTGAAGTCAGTTCAGCATGTTTACAAGTCCTGTGTCTGCCTTCTGGATTCCCTGCAAACTTCAGGAATTTCACAATCTCATTTTTCTGCATAATCGGAATGTTTTTCTGATGGTATAAGAAAATAAGGTATTCATTCACTACTTACTTTCTAGTAGAGAAAAAGTGAACATTACAACACCTAACGTTGTCAGATGTGCAAAAAAATCCCAAAATCTGATTTTTTTACCCATCTGTAGCATTAATTTCTTAAAACAGTATGTTATTTTCAGATACTAGGTGCACCATGATTTGTAATTGAGATACTTGATTAAGGAGGTGCTACATTCACCACAAATCAAATCTGTCTTTATACACACACACACATATATCTCTACAGCTATTCATCACCAACTATTTGAGTCAAAACATTTCACACATTACAAGGATTCTACAATGCATTTTGTTTGTGTGCTGGTATGTGAAGTATATACTGAAGATTTTTAGGCTTTCAGTATGTGAAAAATTTCAACTTTAAAAATTTTTAGAGTGGGCTTTTATCCAGCTTGTAATGCCTTATAATCAAAAGCTGAAAATATCAAAATAGCAAATGGAAGAATATACATAGTTAGATTTGACATGGCTGTATACTTAAAAAATAAAATCTTGACAAGCTCCTAAAATACTTTTAGGCAATGTGTACTACTGGTGTTTCAACTATAGTGGACTGTGAAAATCTTCATGAAGTAATATTTACTAAAAGGTGTTGGGGTTTGTACTCTAGTTCATAAACAAGAAATCCATTCTCGTTCACCCTTGTGTCCAAGCCTCCCACTGCACAATGATTCATTTTCTCTGAAGTTAAGAAAACAGAAGAATTCTCTCACGAACAAAACCAAACATAAATTCTGAAGAGAAATCCTATTTCTTTGGAACCTAAGTCTGCAGAGAAAGAACATTAAATATTAGAGGTGAGTGGGAGAGCAGTGGCTGGTCCCTTCTTCTCCAAGATTTATGGAGGATATAAACATGGACATGCCATAAATTAAACAAGGTGAGTTTTCACTCCCAGTTTCTGTCATTTTTTTCTTTTAGATTGGAAACCCTTTTCTCATCTTGCTAAGGGATTCCTGAAATGCAGATCACCCCAGTGTCTGAGTGCCAACTACAATGTTGTATCATAGCATTTTCATCACTGGAGCCTGCCTTTCACCACCCTGAGCACTGGCACATACTGTACTGTTGTGGTTGTTTCCCTGTGGATTTTTTTTCTTTGTTCCAAGTTATTGCATCTAAAACGATATCCTTGAAGGGCAGATGTGGCTTTGTCATATCTAGTAATGACTTCCCAGTGAGGCATTACACAGGCAAGGGCCAGTGACCAAGGACACCTTATCTCCAGTGCTGAGGAATTTGGCCTTGAACAGAGAGAGATGATGTGCAGCAGCAGCAGCAGTGGGGATCAGACCGCAGAGATGGACAAAGACTGGGAATCAAAAGAGAAAAGAATTGTGTTCTTTGAGCCCACCATTGCATAAATCCATCATGTCTCTATTTTGTTTAAACTGTCTGAGAAATGTAGTCAAGTGTTTGTGTGATAAATAGGGAAGCACTGCTGTAGCTGTGAACCCTTCCTCACCACCTCCTTGCCACACCCCCAAACCTCAGAGTTTGTGCAGTGACCACAGTGGCTTCCCCATGTTTAGCTCAGAGATGCAATGAGTACTCAATCAGGTGAACATCTCACACCTCCTTCCTGAGTCAGTGCCACCCCTGGGTCACTGTCACTTGCATGGAGACAGAAGGCAGTGCATCTCACTGAGAGCCCCTGAATTCATTGCAAGTGTGGAAAAGGAAAAGGCGTATACAGCACAAGAAACTGGGTAACTACAGACAACTAAGGAGGATGCAAGAGCAATGAATCATTCAGTGATACATCTTTTGAAGAAAGGTCTTTAGGAGTGCGGCAACACCCAGAAAACTTCCTGAACAAATACCAGTACTGCCTTGGCTGGAAGGAGTCTGGCAACTGAAGAACTCAAGACATAGGGACGTAAGTGTCAAACCTTGTGGAAACAGACCCACAGGCTACATTTGATTTTCTCTTTGGAAAGATGGCTCACCAAACTGCAGTTGCACAGAATGAAATTGAAAAGGCTAAAATTTGTGTATGGTACTGGACAGGATTTTAGGAGAAAAGGAATAGGATGTGGGATATGCTGTCTGTATTGTATTATGCATCCTATCACCACTGTCCAGATGGGGGGCAGACAAGAGGAAAATATATATCCCAACAGCTGTTTCTAAAATCCCAGACAAAGTAACAGCCTGGAAAAAAGTCTGGGATAGGAGGAAAAGCTGTTTTTCTGGGGCTGCTTTGTCACCTCAGTATAAACATGTTAGTTTTGGGTAATAAGCAAGGGAATAGATTTAAGGTGAAACCAAAGGGAACTGCAATTGGCAGTTTATACCAGGAGGGGCTTTGGAGTGGCCACCATCACGGAAGGTTCTGGGGAGCGGGCAGGGGTGCTGGGTGACAACCCCAATAATCCAACCTTAAAGAAAATTCTGAGGGTTTGCTCTGCACAAGGCAGGCAGAGCAATGATTGAACTGGAGCCTACAGCTAAGAAAAAAGGATCCCAAGTGTGAGATACCAAACTACTAAAAATGTCCCTGGTTGTTAAGGGTTTGGGATTTAGAGTTGCATTTACTCAATAATTTTGCTTCCAATCTTGACGCTAGATGCCATGACTTCAGCTGACACTGGAAGTGAGGTCAGCAAAGATGCAAAACATTCAAGCCTGCTCTGTTAAGAAGTAATTTATCCTATAAAGCTGTGTATCCATGCCATGAGGTGCTTCAAGTTTGCTTGTCAAGTCTAGGGTGGGAGCACATTTGGTTGAGTTCAAAGGGGAAAACCCTTCAAGTATTCTGCACCCAGCACACTTCTGGATAGAGGCAGACAGCAGAGGCCCATGGCAATGGACAAAGAGCTGGGAAAATCCCTGAGCACCTCACCAGGCTGCCTCTGAGTCCTCAGAGGATTTTTGTAGCAATGCCTCACACCTTCTGCACAAGACTGAGATGGGAAAAAGTTAATATCCAGAGATCAAAACATTTATGTATGAGTGCAAAATTTTGACAACTAAACTGAGTATATCCATAGCTTCCAGTATCTAACTTTGTAGGCCGGACTGGGAATTATGTCACTGCAATGTTTTTAAGTCCTGCTTTAGTTAAGGCTCTCCAGCAGTGCTCAGAAACTCAGCGTATTCCAACAGCTATCTCCAAATCTTTTGGATTATTAGAAACTATACCTAAGCAACAGGGCTCCAGTTTTCTTGTAGGAGATATTATGGGAGGCAAGAACTGAAAAGTCTGTGGGAAGCCACACATGAGCACATAATCTACAGATAACACAGCCTTCCAGCTGTTCTCACATCAGATTAGATGGTGGGTTTTGGTCTTTCTGGTCTGTGAACTATCAACGCATCAAAACTTCCTCACAAGATGCCCTACACCCAGTGCTTTATGGATGCAAGCCCAGAGGGGTGTGAGTCCTGAGGAAATACTTGCCTATTCTGCCAGAGGCAGAAAACAACCAAACAAAAAGGTGGACTGAGTAGAAAAGCAAAAATTGTTGCTCTTTATTTCTGATTGTTGTATCCTCAGACCATCTAGGTATATTCAAATGTACTTGGTTTATCATGGAATTGTACCCCTTTGGTTATTTGTTCTGCTGCTCAGTGATTTTCTCTTGAGAATGTGTTTCTAGAATCCGTCCCTAGAAAACAGTGAGCTATTTTTATCTCTGAGCTAGACAAAATAATTCTGCTGGGGGAAAATGAGGATGGCTGAGAGGCCACTTAACAGAAGGCAGGAGAGATGGGGCTCACATTGCACATTTGGACAGGCTGTGAGCTCTGCTGCGCTTACAGGTAGCAGCCTGGGGAAAGACTGGGTTATAGCAGGCATCTTGAAAATCCCCTGCACCAGTGGCTGCTGAGGGGATAATTCACTGGCCGTGACTGTGGTCTACAAAAACAGCAAAGGGGAGACTGACCTGTGAAGGGATGGGGACACTGGGGCTTCCCAAGTAAACAAGAATTGCTATTTTATCCTTTCCCATTCTTTGAAAGCACAAAAATTAGACTAGCAGAAAATGGTTGCCACTAGTAACAAGGTGTTTTAACATGCTGGTGGTTTCAATAGCAGTGAGAGCTGTTTGAGCACAGTTTTATGGGGACATATATTCTGTCTGGAACACCGCCACAGCCCTAGCATCAGTTCTGTGGGATTTGGAAAGACAAAAGGAAAGCCCCTGCCTTTAATCACTTTGTGAGACCATTTACATTTATCACCTCCTCCCCCATTGTGAGCTCCATCTCTCCAGGAAGTGTGAAGGAAGGAAGGAAGAGGAGGCTGAAACAGCAAGGGGTGGATGGTGAAGGAATGGTGTTGTGGTCACTCACAGACATACAGCACCAGAGCTGGTCCCCAGCACACACCTGGGGCTGGAAGCTGGTCCATTGATGTTGTTCCCCTGATTCCAGAAGTCTGGGGAAGAGGACCAAAGACATGTCCCTTGATGTGTCCTTGCATGGCTCTTCAGTGAAGGCCAGGGGCCCCAAAGGAGTGCCAGAAGTGTGCCCCTCCAAACTGTTCAGGTGGTAAACAGGCAGGGTGGTTTGCTCCCACCAAAGACTGATTTGAGCTGTCTGCATTGGTGACACCTCAGCCATGCCAGCCTCAGGAATTTGCCTGGATCTTCAAGAGCAAGGCCATAACCTTCCCAGTTTAATGAGGCACCATTCAGCAGCTGGCAGCCTCCTGGTACCGCCACTGGGTGATGCTGCTTCTGGGTACACTGACAGCCCTCTTGAAGCGCAAGTTAATGGGTTGCATCAGTTTCTCAGTTGCAAACCCACTGGTCTTCTGGGATGCTGATGTCCTCAGAAGAGAACAGTAAGAAAGGGAAAAGAATAGAGAAGAATAGCAAAAGCTGGGGAAAGCAAGAGAACTCAGGGTTTCCAAGAAAGAAGATGTGGTAGGTGACTGAGAAGGAACAAAATAGTCACAAGGAATTGACGGCTGGCAGTTGCAAGGACATCTGAAAATGCAGCAGGTCTCTTGTACAGCAGGAGACACATTTGAGATGTTGCAGTGTTAGTAACCACATGCTGAAGTAGGTCACTACATGAACAGCAGTCACTGCCTTTGGGCCCAACTCTGCTATTTGCAGTAGCACAAGGAGCAGGCACCAGTGAGTAAGAGGGTGCCACACACTGTCAAAACTATCAGACCCTCAGATGCTGTCCTGATCTCCAAGATCAGCCAGCCCTTTCCCTGGCCTGCACTGTTCGTCTGTTCTGGATCTGAGTTTGTGCTCAAGCCCAGCACCATCTACCACCCACGCTGGTTTGTGAATGCTGAACTCAAGACCTGCCTGGAGTGGTGAAAGCTTAAATACTTGCATTATGCTATCACATGCTTCTAAATTTTCCTTTACCTAGTCAAGACAGACTGACATAAGCTGGATTGAATTAGTGGTCCACCAGGAGGTATCTTGAAACTTGGGTCTTCCTAAGCACAGCCCAGATGATTTAAGTCTCAACTGCAACTACCAAGATGAAAAGAAAATGGATGGATAATATGACTGAAACTCTTTAACATATCCTCAAATTCATGTTCCAGCTAGCCCTAAAATAATCGTTGGTGTGTGTGATGGGATTTCTGTGCACAAGACGCTTAGAGCCAGGAATGGGATGTTCTCTGGGCTTTGCAAACCCACATAGTTTACAACGAATTTTCATAAGCATTCCCAATTTTCATGGCAGTAGTAGAAGACTGCTTTGCTACCAAAGATCATTTGCACCTCCCCACAGGTTCTAAGAACCTGGGGAATCCTGATCTGACCTCATTTCAGTTTTTCGAAACTGTGCATAGAGAAAGGCAAATTGTGTCTCCCTACATTGTTCCTGTGTCCCCTACACATGTATCTGTTTCCTCTCCCTTTCCTGTAGCCTTACTTCTCATCATTTAAAAAAAAACCCAAACCACACACCCATTCTCAAACCCTATAACCACGTCAACAAGACCTCTAATATAGATGTTTTTATACATGCAGCAACTCCCTTCGGCTCATGTAATTCTATTCTGGGAAGCTGTCTAACTTTCATCTTCATGGGCAGGGCTTTCCAGTTGCAGTTCTAACAGGAACCCCCTTTAAGTGGAAACAAGCTCCGATGTTCGGCTCCCATAGCAGCAAAAAGCTGCTTCCCTGCATGACTCTCTCATCTCCTGGGGTGCCTGCTGCCCAGACAGATTCCAGACAGCTGTCTCCAGCCTGCTGCTCCTGTTCACAGGCAGGCTCTGGCTCACTCCCAAGCCTTGTCTTCTCTGACCCACGACTGCCAACTCTGGAATTTTATTGCCAGGATCATGGTATTTGTTGTTTTTCTTACTGTCCCCATTCCTAGACTGAGAAAACTTATTTATCATGCAAAATTAAAATGAGATTCTGTTCTTCCTGAAGGTAAAGAAAATCTTGAAAAGCATGATATTTTGTGACTTGTAAAAGTTGTGTGTATATATATATATATATATGTAATTTTTAAATACTTTGATTTTTGTAAGCTAATCTTGTGATGGGGAAAAGTGAACAAAATGATTTACATGTTAATTAGGAACACTGCTGACATGAAATATTACTTCCTTGTCTGGCACTCCTGATATTCCGTAGCATTTCAGCGAGGCATAAGCCGCAATTCTGATGTGGTGGTGTTTTACATTCCGTGCCCAAGAAAAAGATCCTACACAATGTAGGAGGGCAACAGCCTTGCAGACCTGGGTTTCAGGCCACCTTCTCTCAGGAAAGGAGTGCCTTGGAAGAGGGGGAATGCTAAGCATCAGCAGGAAGGACGCAGCAATCCTAACATCCTATCATGTGTACCAGAGCCGTGCCCAACACAAAGACCCTCCTGCCCAGATAGTGCCCAGCTGGCCTGTTCACGTTTCATGATTCCTTTAGGTAGGTACTTACACAGCCCTGCACTAGACACAGCTAGCAGGGAAACCATGGAGAAAATAATTGAAAATAAATGATTTCCAGAGCTCATTGATATATTGTTCTGCATTTAAAAACACCAAGTTACTCAAATAATGCAAAAAAAATCTAAGTGGCTTTCACCTCCATTATCTTTCCTACTTTTGCCAAAAAATGGAAGTTTTCAAACTTTTAGTTTAATGGAAGACTGTTTGCAAAAATAAAAGATGCTTTGATAAAAACGTCAACAAAATAAATCATGCAAAAACAACTGGCTGCTTTGTGCTTTTCTTTTAAATGGGACATTTTTCATTAAGACAAACTTATTTTTCAAGATCATTTCAGGCAGCTCTCCAAATTCCATGAGGTTTTGTTTCATTCAAATTGTTTCAAGTAGCCCATGATCCCTGCAATTATGAATTTATTTTTTTTTAATAGGAAAGGGATTTTTACATACTGTGGAAATATGGAAGAGGAAGCTAGACACGAGTAAACAACAATGATAAAAGTATTAAGCCAAATCATAAGGATGCAAACACCAGGGGATTATTAAGACACCTGGTTTGATAGAAAGGTTTCCATTAGATACTGGACAATGAGTTGAAATTTATGTGCAGATAGAAGTAATTTATGCACATTTGTTACACAAAAGATCATTATTTATTGCTAATAAATGAGCACATTTGATGTATCTAGTCAGTATTCAAATATTTAATGTGTTTTAAGAGCACCTAGGGTATAGTCTCTGTAGCACAACTCACTGCACTCAGGAATTCTGTCAAATTACATGGAGCTGCAAAGAAAGGCTGGCTCATAAAACAAGGCAGTGCTAAAGTAGATGGAACGATTTTAAAAAATTGACAAAAATTTCCTCTACTTTCTCCTCTACCTCTTTGCACTTGTCCAGAAATGAGTATTGGGATGTTTCTGTTCTGCAGCATTAATTTTACCATACAATATGAGAGGACAAAAACCTCCGAATGACATTATGGTCACAATGTATAGATTTTACAGTATCAAAGATTAGCACCTTCTTTTTTACACTGTGGATTTCATAGCATTATAGAATTGCTTGGGTTGGTAGGGACCTTAAAGGTCATCTAGTTCCAATCCCCCTGCTATGGACAGGGACACCTTCCACTAGCCCAGATTGCTCAAAGCCCCATCCAACCTGTTACTGACCACAGCTCTCTGGCCACATCCATCTGGCCCATTCCTTATTCATGAAACAGTCCACCCTTCAAATTCACATCTCTCCAATTAAGAGATAAGGATGTCATGTGGTACTGCATCGAAAGCATTACAGAATTCTAGGCAGATGGCATTGGTTGGTCTTTCCTTGACCACTGCAGTCACTCCACCATAGCCACCGTAGTCACAAGACTGGTCAGTCATGATTTGCCCTTAGTGACCTCTTGGATCAGCTCTTTGTCTTGCATGTGCCTTAACATTGCTTCCATGAGGATCTGCTCCATGTTCTTCACAGGCACAGAGGTAAGGCTCACCAGTCTGCAGTTCCCTGGGTCTTCCTTTCTCCCCTTTTTAAAAATAGGAGTGATGTTTCCTTCTTTCCAGTCTCCACGGACTTGGCCTGACTGCCATGGCTTTTCAAATATGACAGAGTGGCTTGGCAATGACATCAGCCAGTTCCCTCAGGACCCTGGGATACATTTCAACACAGGAAAATTTGCCCCTAACATTTTTCTGATTAATTCTCTGCCTATTCCTTCTCTTTTTATGAGTAGTTAGGATGTCTTTAAAGGACCACTTTTCAAAATATCTTTTGTCTGTGCTTGCTTGTGGAGGATGCTGTTTGACCAGGTTAACCTCTGAGAGCCCCTTCCAACCGGAGTTATTTTGTGTTCCACAGGCACAACTTCCTGAGCAATTGATACATCTTTGGGAAGAAAAATAGTGTGGGCAACTCTTAAAATATTTAAACTTTGAGTTTCTTGAAATATCTAGGAATGAAAAGAAAAGCTGACTATTCCTTAGTATAACCTAAGCTACAAGGAGCTGACAATTTCTATGAAAAACCACACCTGACATTTACAACCACATTAAAGCCCACTCAGAATCAGCAGTGCACTGTTTCTGTACATTCACAGGATAAGGTGCTCTGTGTTTTTTCCTGGGAAAAGCACTTAACTGGAAGGCGTTTTGTTTCTGAGCTATGTGACCCTTCCTGCTGAGGGAACAGCAGCAGGAACTGCACTTCAGTATTTCTCCTCAGAAAAAAGATCAGGTTTAAGATTTTCTGTCTCTGGTGCTTCCTCTATCAAAGTATCACTGTAAAAGTAGAAGAAAAATCAGACACCCATTCTTCTGGAAGAGCTGAATTCTCCTCAAAACCTCCCAAGACTGCAAGCACTAAGTGAAGATTATACCACAACATTTTAATATCAGTGGATTTAACATGAGGTGGACGTCTACAGAAACCTTACTGGAAAGGGGTTTCTGGATGGGATAACCATTAGCAAGTACACAAGGTAGATTCCAGGAGGGATTTCTGTGGCCTTGGGACAGTTTTGTCGACCCTGCATAGCATGGAAACATGGGACATTTTTAGAATATATATCCCAATGGCATTGGACAAATAAAAACTGCAACAGAAGCCTCTGTAGGAAAACTGCTTTGGGGTCTGAGTGCATGTGTGCATGAGTACATACACACACTTTTATTAATTACAGGCTCTCATATTTATATATACCATCTATAAAATTTAGTCTTTGCTACACATAATTATATTCATATAATTAGGAAATCATTGCTATTTGGAACCTTACACTGGAGCTTGGGAAGAATGAAGGGTAAGCACAGGATAAGGGACCATGCCCTAACCCACATTTTCTGCTCTATTTCAAGAAAACTTGCATCGCTGGTCCCAAACTATGGCACTAATTCCCTTTAGCTGAGTAGACACATACCCTTAGAGGGGTTGAAATGTGTTGTGTCAGCTTCCTAAACAATCTGACACTGCACAGATAATTCAGAATTATATGCTCTTTTTTCACCAGTTACCTTACAGGACATAGGACAAGTTCAGTTATAAATTACTTTAACAGTTCTGGGATGTATAAAATGGATGGTTGTTATTTCAACCACTCAGCTAGAAAGTCAAAAAATAGAACATAATAACACAGTATCTTCATTTTAGAATTTTTAGGAATTCATGGGGAGATGGAAAGAAACTTTCCTTCTTTTTCAAAAATACTTTGAAAAGGCATTTTGGATCACACGGACTCAAACATAAGAAACTGTCACATTGGGTTCTTTCAGTTTGGTTTCTTACCTCTCCTCCAGGAAATACCATCCATTTGGAAACAGCATCTAATATTTTGAATAATGTCCGCTGCTGCCAAAATGTGAGGTTAGGATAACACTTACTATGTGTATATATGAACGTATCCTCTCCATCTTCAGAGATCATCCTATAGCAAGGTGGTTTGGCATGGGCAACATGAGCTGATGAACAGGCTGCTCAGTTGCACAAGCAAAGTAACAGGAAATTAAAGATGGCCAATGGCAAGTAAAGGCTAAGCAAAGACTCTCTGAGGAGGTGGAAAGCAGCAGCCAGCTACATACAAGCCACACACACAAAAACAAAACAAAAACCCCAGACGAACACACAACCACCCAAATGACAAAAACCCTGTCTTTCAGAGGAAGAATTTCATCTCCCATCTATTCTAGAGTGATCAATTCTGTGTCTCTCCTCAATATCAGCCAAGGAAGGGAGGATGGGAGCAGGGGCAGGTACAGGATGTCTGCATACCTGAAGCAGCAATAGGGAGAGAAATCCAGAACAATGAGAGTAGTTCAAGGGATTGGGATTTCCTTTGACACTACTGTCTTTTAACTTCAACACTATCAACGCTAATATTCTGTAGTCTCAAACAAGGAGGCAGAAAGAAAAACAAAACGGAAGCTTCCTTAAAGCCCAGCAGAGTGTACAGAGAACCACAGACTTTTCGGTTTGGCTGCACATCTGTTCAAGTAAAAATGAACTGCATGAATGAAGGCTTGCTTCTTCCATCTCCTATAATGTTTAGTACTACTTGGCAGTTTCGTCAGGAGTTTTACAGTAAATAAATGTATAAACAAGACCCTATTCTTGGAATCAATCCTTTAAAACATTTTCAGGTCTTTTTACATTAAAAAATGGTGGCAATAATTTTTTTGTAATTCTATGAAGATATTTAAGTATTAACACTGAGGAGATATATATGATTTATTTTTACAGTATGGAAAAATGGTTGTGCCTTGATTAGGGATGTGTTCCCAAAATTCTCGTACATAGTCCTACCACCACATACACCGGATGCCTCATTATAGTTTGGGAATAAACCATCAGGAGAACTCCAACATTTGGAGTCACTCTCTGAGCAGATTCCCTACCATGGAATACTGTGGGATGGGTTTGCCTCAGTCTTTTTGGTTAAGGCAGTTATGCTCACCTAAAATAAATAGCACATAAAGAAGTAAGGTGTTCCCTAAAAACTGTTATATCCAGCAATGTTTTCTAGCTCAGTAAGTATTTATTGTACAGAATTAACTGTTTCAAATTCTTAAAACACTGCCCTCATAACACAGAACTTCAAAGTTCACCCTTACAAGTGTGACAGAGGGGGCACTGAAATTTGGGTCTTCAAAGTCTAGGATTTGTGATCTACCTTCTTTCTTGATATGAATTGCCTCATTTCCATGAGGTATTTCCATTCACTCTTGTCAATCTACTCCTTTGCTTCCGGATTTCCTGTGTTTATAGACACAAGCAAAACCAGAGCATTTCAAATCAAACAAAACCTTCTGTTCAACCCCAAATCACTGGTTTT